>NC_086447.1:254983118-255283118 GCF_028390025.1 Pseudophryne corroboree
CTGTATATAGCAGTACGGTACAGTAGGCCACTGCTCTACCTACCTCTGTGTTGTCAAGTATACTATCCATCCATACCTGTGGTGCATTTAAGTTTTGCACAGTTTGCTGACCACCAGTATATAATATATAGCATTACGGTACAGTAGGCCACTGCTCTACCTACCTCTGTGTCGTCAAGTATACTATCCATCCATACCTGTGGTGCATTTCAGTTTTGCACAGTTTGCTGACCACCAGTATATAATATATAGCAGTACGGTACAGTAGGCCACTGCTCTACCTACCTCTGTGTCGTCAAATATACTATCCATCCATACCGGTGGTGCATTTCAGTTGTGCGCAGTATATATAGTAGTAGGCCATTGCTATTGATACTGGCATATAAATCCACACATAAAAAAAAAATGGAGAACAAAAATGTGGATGGTAAAATAGGGAAAGATCAAGATCCACTTCCACCTCGTGCTGAAGCTGCTGCCACTAGTCATGGCCGAGACGATGAAATGCCATCAACGTCGTCTGCCAAGGCCGATGCCCAATGTCATAGTAGAGAGCATGTAAAATCCAAAACACAAAAGTTCAGTAAAATGACCCAAAAATCAAAATTAAAAGCGTCTGAGGAGAAGCGTAAACTTGCCAATATGCCATTTACGACACGGAGTGGCAAGGAACAGCTGAGGCCCTGGCCTATGTTCATGGCTAGTAGTTCAGCTTCACATGAGGATGGAAGCACTCATCCTCTCGCTAGAAAAATGATAAGACTTAAGCTGGCAAAAGCACAGCAAAGAACTGTGCGTTCTTCTAAATCACAAATCCCCAAGGAGAGTCCAATTGTGTCGGCTGCGATGCCTGACCTTCCCAACACTGGACGGGAAGAGGTGGCGCCTTCCACCATTTGCACGCCCCCTGCTAGTGCTGGAAGGAGCACCCGCAGTCCAGTTCCTGATAGTCAAATTGAAGATGTCATTGTTGAAGTACACCAGGATGAGGATATGGGTGTTGCTGGCGCTGAGGAGGAAATTGACAAGGAGGATTCTGATGGTGAGGTGGTTTGTTTAAGTCAAGCTGTAATAAGTAGGGGTAAGGACGTTAACCACCTCGGAACATCCTCCCTTATACGTCACCTGCAGCGCATTCATCAAAAGTCAGTGACAAGTTCAAAAACTTTGGATGACAGAGGAAGCAGTCCACTGACCACTAAATCCCTTCCTCTTGCAACCAAGCTCCTGCAAACCACACCACCAACTCCCTCAGTGTCAATTTCCTCCTTACACAGGAAAGCCAATAGTCCTGCAGGCCATGTCACTGGCAAGTCTGACGAGTACTCTCCTGCCTGGGATTCCTCCAATGCATCCTTGAGTGTAACGCCTACTGCTGCTGGCGCTGCTGTTGTTGCTGCTGGGAGTCGATCGTCATCCCAGAGGGGAAGTCGGAAGACCACTTGTACTACTTCCAGTAAGCAATTGACTGTCCAACAGTCCTTTGCGAGGAAGATGAAATATCACAGCAGTCATCCTGCTGCAAAGCGGATAACTCAGGCCTTGGCAGCCTGGGCGGTGAGAAACGTGTTTCCTGTATCCACCGTTAATTCACAGGCAACTAGAGACTTGATTGAGATACTGTGTCCCCGGTACCAAATACCATCTAGGTTCCATTTCTCTAGGCAGGCGATACCGAAAATGTACACAGACCTCAGAAAAAGAGTCACCAGTGTCCTAAAAAATGCAGTTGTACCCAATGTCCACTTAACCACGGACATGTGGACAAGTGGAGCAGGGCAGACTCAGGACTATATGACTGTGATAGCCCACTGGGTATATTTATTGCCTCCCGCAGCAAGAACAGCAGCGGCGGCACCAGTAGCAGCATCTCGCAAGCGCCAACTCGTTCCTAGGCAGGCTACGCTTTGTATCACCACTTTCCAGAAGAGGCACACAGCTGACAACCTCTTACGGAAACTGAGGAACATCATCGCAGAATGGCTTACCCCAAATGGACTCTCCTGGGGATTTGTGACATCGGACAACGCCAGCAATATTGTGCGTGCATTACATCTAGGCAAATTCCAGCACGTCCCATGTTTTGCACATACATTGAATTTGGTGGTACAGAATTATTTAAAAAACGACAGGGGCGTGCAAGAGATGCTGTCGGTGGCCCGAAGAATTGCGGGCCACTTTCGGCATTCAGCCACCGTGTGCCGAAGACTGGAGCACCAGCAAACACTACTGAACCTGCCCTGCCATCATCTGAAGTAAGAGGTGGTAACAAGGTGGAATTCAACCCTCTATATGCTTCAGAGGATGGAGGAGCAGCAAAAGGCCATTCAAGCCTATACATCTGCCTACGATATAGGCAAAGGAGGGGGAATGCACCTGACTCAAGCGCAGTGGAGAATGATTTCAACGTTGTGCAAGGTTCTGCAACCCTTTGAACTTGCCACACGTGAAGTCAGTTCAGACACTGCCAGCCTGAGTCAGGTCATTCCCCTCATCAGGCTTTTGCAGAAGAAGCTGGAGACATTGAAGGAGGAGCTAAAACAGAGCGATTCCGATAGGCATGTGGGACTTGCGGATGGAGCCCTTAATTCGCTTAACCAGGATTCACGGGTGGTCAATCTGTTGAAACCAGAGCACTACATTTTGGCCACCATGCTCGATCCTAGATTTAAAACCTACGTTGTATCTCTCTTTCCGGCAGACACAAGTCTGCAGAGGTTCAAAGACCTGCTGGTGAGAAAATTGTCAAGTCAAGCGGAACGTGACCCGTCAACAGCTCCTCCTTCACATTCTCCCGCAACTGGGGGTGCGAGGAAAAGGCTAAGAATTCCTAGCCCACCCGCTGGCGGTGATGCAGGGCAGTTTGGAGCGAGTGCTGACATCTGGTCCGGACTGAAGGACCTGCCAACGATTACTGACATGTCGTCTACTGTCACTGCATATGATTCTCTCACCATTGAAAGAATGGTGGAGGATTATATGAGTGACCGCATCCAAGTAGGCACGTCAGACAGTCCGTACGTATACTGGCAGGAAAAAGAGGCAATTTGGAGGCTCTTGCAGAAACTGGCTTTATTTTACCTAAGTTGCCCACCCTCCAGTGTGTACTCCGAAAGAGTGTTTAGTGCAGCCGCTCACCTTGTCAGCAATCGGCGTACAAGGTTACTTCCAGAAAATGTGGAGAAGCTGATGTTCATCAAAATTAATTATAATCAATTCCTCCGTGGAGACATTCACCAGCAATTGCCTCCAGAAAGTACACAGGGACCTGAGATGGTGGATTCCAGTGGGGACGAATTAATAAGGATTAATTAATTAGTGAGGAGGGGGATGTACACAGTGAAAGGGGTGAGGAATCGGATGATGAGGAGGAGGTGGACATCTTGCCTCTGTAGAGCCAGTTTGTGCAAGGAGAGATTGATTGCTTCTTTTTTGGTGGGGGCCCAAACCAACCAGTCATTTCAGTCACAGTTGTGTGGCAGACCCTGTCGCTGAAATGATGGGTTTGTTAAAGTGTGCATGTCCTGTTTAAACAACATAAGGGTGGGTGGGAGGGCCCAAGGACAATTCCATCTTGCACCTCTTTTTTCTTTCATTTTTCTGTGCATCATGTGCTGTTTGGGGACTATTTTTTTGAAGTGCCATCCTGCCTGACACTGCAGTGCCACTCCTAGAGGGGCCAGGTGTTTGTGTCGGCCACTTGTGTCGCTTAGCTTAGCTATCTAGCGACCTTGGTGCACCTCTTTTTTTCTTTGCATCATGTGCTGTTTGGGGACTATTTTTTTGAAGTGCCATCCTGCCTGACACTGCAGTGCCACTCCTAGATGGGCCAGGTGTTTGTGTCATCCACTTGGGTCGCTTAGCTTAGTCATCCAGCGACCTAGGTGCAAATTTTAGGATTAAAAATAATATTGTGAGGTGTGAGGTGTTCAGAACAGACTGAAAATGAGTGGAAATTATGGTTATTGAGGTTAATAATACTATGGGATTAAAATGACCCACAAATTCTATGATTTAAGCTGTTTTTGAGGGGTTTTTGTAAAAAACACCCGAATCCAAAACACACCCGAATCCGACAAAACATTTTCAGGGAGGTTTTGCCAAAACGCGTCCGAATCCAAAACACGGCCGCGGAACCGAATCCAAAACCAAAACACATAACCCGAAAAATGTCCGGTGCACATCACTAGTTTATACCAGGGGTGGCCAACCAGTCAGTGACAAAGCCAAAGAACCTTGTTAGGTACGTCAAAGAGCTGACCAAAAACAGAAGGAAGTTATCTTAGACTGTACACGTAGCAGTTTCTTTATCCTAGACCTCGTATACCCTTTTACCAGAGGATCCCAGACTCGCAATGGTATCTCCCAAAATATGTATTGGATGATAATATCACATGGGACATCTACCCAACGTTTTTATGAAAGAATGCATACCCAACTCACTTGAGAGAGGGAAGGAGACAAGCCTCAAAAGGTTTCTTTACTCTGGCCCAATGGTGGC
This sequence comes from Pseudophryne corroboree, assembly GCF_028390025.1. NCBI lineage: Eukaryota > Metazoa > Chordata > Amphibia > Anura > Myobatrachidae > Pseudophryne > Pseudophryne corroboree. The sequence goes on from NC_086447.1 coordinate 254,987,620, forward strand.
TCCACCAGTATTTCCTGCTTTTCAATCACTCCTTTTATTCCTTCCAATGTTCACAATTCTCATGAGTATGTGGAAAAAGAATGACATACAATGTGTAGCGCTGTTTTATGGCTGTATACGGATCAACCTCAAAAAATCCCAAACGGAAATGAAGGAAGTATATAGGGCGTACCGGACTTCCCCTTTTGTGTTGGATGGTGGTTAACCTTTCCTTCTTGGGGAACCGTTTTTGCTTCTTTTTATTTTGGAACATTGTTTTTTTTGCCATTTGGATGTTTGTAATAAGTGTACTTTTTATTTCAACTATGGGATATGTACAATTCCTTTTTTTTTTTATCAATAGTTTTTATTTATTTTCTAAACAGTAACCTACACAACCGGACATGACAGTACACGTACAATCCAATATAAGTATGAGTTGACTGAACAGGATATCAAGCAAAAATAGTACAATGCATTAACAGTGCAGCTGTGTTTACAATGTCATAATCATGCACTGCCGAATCCGGCCGAAAACAAACATAGGATTAACATCTAACAGATAGAGAAAGAAGGTAGAGTAGAACAAGAAGAGAGACAACACATTGAGACACATAGGGGATAACAAAGACACGGGCTAAGTTCCTCTGATGAGAACGTTCCTAACACATCTGATCGATTATCGATCTAAATTAAGAATGATATATACTAAATGTAGCCGTAATCCTCAGGCATCCTCAGATTGTGGAGAGTGTAACTGCGACAATTCTATAGGGTTGGTAACAACCATAGGAAACCCTGTCCTTTCCCGAAACATTTTCCACTTCAGCCAATAATTCAGTACTGATGATGGTGAGGTCGTATCGTAACCTCCCGACGTTTCAAATAGATAGTGTTTATGTGTGCTGTTAATAATGGCGTGGAGCGTGGGTACGTTTGGTGTTTTCCAACGCTGTCCAATTGCAGCTTTAGTAGATATGAGAATATGGCCAGCAATATATCTATCACAGCGCATAAGGTCGGGTGAGGAATAATGGAATAGGGCGAACATAGGGGTCATAGGGACCTCAATCCCTAACACTTCCCGGAGAAGAGAGAACACTTCAGTCCACAACGACCTCAGAACAGGGCATTCCCAGAAAACGTGTAGGATGTTACCCACATGGCCGCAATTCCTCCAGCATAACCGGGAAGTCGTAGGCCAAATGATATGAAGTCGCTGTGGAGTGAAGTACGCCCTTTGGCACAGTTTGAAGTACATCTCAGAGTGCTGCAGGCATCTCGAGATCCGAAAGCACCTCGAGGAGATGGAGTCCCACTCCTCCTCCCGCAGATCAATGGAGAGATCCCTCTCCCATTTCAGCTGCGAAGGAAGCTTACCCCTTTTAGTGAGGAGGGTTATATACTGGTACCATTTTGATATCCCGCCCCCATGGTCAGGGGAAGACAGCCGGAGGCGGAGGGAGGCCGGAAGGGGGACGGGTGCCGCCCCCTCCCTCCCACAAGACTGCAGCCAATGTCGAATCTGCAAGTATTTGAAGAAGTCATGTCTCGGGACACCAGAATTACTTAATAACTTAGAAAAGGGCACCAACCCTCCCTCTGAGTATAGGTCTCCTAAATGCACAACCCCAGCACAGATCCAATTATCCAAACCTAAGTTGGGTATGAGATTAGCAATAGTCTTAATTTCTAAATCAGCCGCAGGCAATACGATTTTCGTATCCGACGCAGCGACATTATGCCAGAGCTTCAGGGTACATCTAACCGATTCCCCCGGGCTCAGTCGCTTAGGGACACTTTGAGCAGGTAGCAGAAACATATCTCTCAGGTCGATCGAACCCAAGAAGGACCTTTCTATAAGGACCCATGGTTTGGGGCTGTGCAAGTCGAACCAATCTCGAGCCTGGCTGAGAAGGCACGCGGAGTGGTACGCTTCTAAGTTAGGGTATGCCACCCCCCCGACCGATTTAGGCAACATCAGGACCTGTCTAGCTATGCGGGGTCTCGCCCCCTTCCATATATACTGAGAAATAATCATGTTAGCTTTCACCAGGAGAGGTCTGGGGAAGTTACGAGGTATAGCACGGAACAGATAAAGAAGTTTAGGGAGTAGTATCATCTTGGTCGCAGAAATTCTTCCTAGCCAAGATATTTCATGAAGGGACCATTCTTTTATTAATTTTCCAAAGGCGCTAAGAAGGGGTACGTAATTACAATCATACAGGTCTCTGTCTAGGGAGAGGTGAATGCCTAAGTACTTAATGGATCTGACCTGCCAAGCATAACGGTATAAATCTTTAAGTCGGGTTACCGTACGGGGTGGTATGTGAAGCGGTAGGGCCTCAGTCTTGGTTGTGTTCAACTTATAATATGAAATATTAGAGTATCGATTCAGCACGTCATGGAGCGCAGCTAATGAGGTATCAGGGCGAGTTAAGCAAAGCAAGATGTCGTCAGCAAATAAACTGATCTTGTGGGTTAAACCCCCAATTTCTGGGCCAGTAATCGTTGGTTCAGTCCTAATTTTTTTAGCTAGTGGCTCAATAGCTAGGGCGAATATAAGGGGTGACAGGGGGCAGCCCTGTCTGGTTCCATTGGTGATTTTAAAAGTCCCTGACAGACAACCGTTAACAAACACCCTTGCAGAGGGGGCAGAGTACAGAGCAAAAATAGAATCCAAGAATCTCCCAGCGAACCGAAATTTATCTAAAACAGCTCTCAGATATCCCCAATGGAGTCTATCAAACGCCTTTTCGGCATCTAGAGATAGTATAAGGAGGGGCGTTTTATGCGCATCACAGTGTTCAAGAATGTTAAACACCCTCCGGGTGTTATCTGGAGCCTGTCTGCCCGGGACAAAGCCCACCTGGTCAGCCGCTATGAGAGAGGGGAGCAGAGGGGAAAGACGGTCGCAATTAATTTTGCATAGAGCTTAACGTCTGTGTTCAACAAGGCTATAGGTCGGTAATTTTGTACTGCTGTGGGGGGTTTGCCAGGTTTTGGGATGGCAACTATCTGCGCCTCCAGCATTTCTTTGGGAAACCTTCCCACGTCCGATGCCTCGCTGAAAACAGACAATAGTAGGGGAGCCAATTCATTCTTGTATGCTTTATAGAAATTGGAGGGGAAGCCATCAGGGCCAGGGGCCTTGTCCTTCGGGAGACCAGAGATAGCTGTGTCTAGTTCTTCTAATGTCCAGGGGGCGCTAAGAAACAGGCTAGTCGCGGAATCTAGCGTCGGGAGGGAAATTTCTTTCAAGAACGACTGAATATCAACCTCTCTGGGTTGGGGGGTGGACGGGTCAGACCTTAAGTCATATAACTGGGAGTAATACTCTGCAAAGGTGTTTGCTATGTCATAGGAATCAGATACCCTAGATCCCGACGCAGAACAGACATAGTGTATCCTGGCTCTGGCTCGTTTAGACTGTAGCTTCTGAGCCAAAAGGCGTCCAGCTTTATTACCTAGTGCATAGAACCTCTGATTTAATCTAGTAATGTTGCGCTGCACCTCCCTAAGTGAAAAAACGTTCACTTTTTCCCGGGCGGCTAGTAAAAGCTTATGGGTAGTCTTATTGAGCGGGTTCGTTTTATGTAATGATTCCAGTCTGGCAGCCTCCCTATCAGCAGACAGGCGTTCCGCCTGTTGAGTGCGTTTAAGTCTGGCAGCAGTCTGGATGGCTATGCCTCGAATCACCGCTTTAAAAGAGCACCAGTTGTTAAAGGTCGAAGTATCTTCTGATTTATTTGTGTCAAGATATGTTTGTATAGATTGTCGAATAGTGCTAAGAGCATCGGGATTATTGAGCAGAAACCTCCCCAGTCTCCAAGGCCCTGGGGGGACCCTACTCGTCTCCAACTCCCATACCACCATTACCGGTGAGTGGTCAGACCAGGTCATTGGCAATATTTTAATTTCCCTAATAGCCTTCAGGGTCTCTTTGTTTGTCAGAACAAGGTCTATCCTAGAGTATGTGCAGTGTACATGTGAGTAGAAGGAATAATCCCTCTCTGTGGGGTGCTTAGTTCTCCATGCATCGTACAGGTCGAATTCCCCCAGTAACTGGCGGAGGCTAGGCCTCCCGTCCCGAGCATTCCGACCTCCCAACCGAATATCTCTAGTAGTACCCGAACTGTCTAGTAGGGGGTCGACCACCAGATTAAAATCCCCCAAGATCAAAACCGACCCCTTAGTATGTTTCTGTATCAGAGCACAGAGTCTCCTGCAGAAAGTGAGCTGACCAGTATTAGGGGCATAGCATGAGACTAGAGTGACCACAACATTCTCCAGTAATCCAATTAAAATGAGATATCGACCCTCAGGATCTGCAATTTGGGACTCTAAGGTGAAAGTGCAGTTCGAAGAAAATAGTATCGCCACTCCAGCCTTTTTTGTAGGGCCATTGGCCATATAACAAGTAAGGAAACGGTTAATTTTTTGAAATGGGTTTCCTGAACCGCAACAACATTCGCCTTCATTTTATAGAAGGAGGACAGCGCTAGTTTACGTTTCTGAGGGGAATTTAATCCCTTAACATTAAGTGAGACTAACCTGACCATGACAGAGTAGTACAGGAACTTTCAACCGCTGAGTCCAACGTCTAGGAACACAACCCTGAGGAAGACAAGACACATAGGGGAAACAGACTGGGGAAGACAAAAGAGAATTATAAGAAACAGAAAGAAAACAGACCCCATAAAGATATGGGGCCGCAGTAAGGCGCCAACACATCCAGCGCCCCACCCAATGAAATAGAGAGGTTGGTGGCCAACCTCCCCGCAACCTAATAGACGAGGATTGTATATCTCGGTGTAAGTACACCCACACGGCCTATCATTCCCATAACCTTAGGGTTTAGTGCCACAGAGACATACAACGCTGGTCGGCTATAGAGGAACTATTGCAATTAGATTATCAGCCGAGATTTCATAGGAAAGAGACAACAAATTAACACTATAATTCTCATACATTAATGCCTACTATAATGCAATGGTTAGCAAACAGAATATAATCGTCTCTGTGGCATTAGCCGACTTAAATCTCTCACGTAACCGTCTCTGCAGTTAACTGCCACGGCCCGGGACAACATTCCAGGTAAAGGCACCTATGGCAAGTGAGTGTGATCAGTATACCATTACTTCTCAACCGTCGACCAGTCCTGCTGGAGTCGACGGTCAGGAGAACTGGGCCCGGGGTCATCCCCCAGGTTCCATTTACGAAGGAGCTTCAGGCCCTCGTCAGCCGACGAGACGGCTATGGTAGAACCATCTCTGGAGATCAACAGGCGAGTGGGGAAGCCCCATCTATAAAGGATACCAGCCTTCCGAAGAACAGCAGTGTGCGGATGGAAGGAGCGTCTTTTATTGAGAGTGTACTGCGACAAGTCCCCATACAGTTGAAGCTTTCCCAAGGCTTCTGCCGTATCAGAGGATGGTCTAGCCGCCTTAAGCAATGAGTCTTTTATATGATAGAAGTGAACCCTCATCAGAACATCTTTAGACGATCCCTCTGGGGCACCTCGGGCCTTAGGGATTCGATGAATTCGATCCAACAAAAAATCTGAGGAGCTGGCAGTAGGCAACAGTTTTTTGAAGATCTCCATAGTATAATCGTGGAGACTGCTGTTAGAGATCGAGTCGGGGACCCTCTGAGTTTCAGATTGTTCCTGCGCGAGCGATCTTCCAAATCCGCTACTTTATCGCGCAAGAAATTCACTTCACCCTCCAGGGTATCATGGGAGTCTATCAATGAATTGTGTGAACCGACTACCTCGCCCATCTTAGTTTCCAGTTGATTTGTTCTCTCCCCCAGGTCATCGATGGAGCTCTGGCAGGATTTCAGCATGGCTCTGAACTCAGATGTCACGTCATCCTTAAATTGATGTAGCAAAAGCTTCATACTGCCGATTGTTAAGGCTTCACCGTCTTCAAGACGCATTGAAGGGGATGCGTCACTGAAAGGGGGCTCAGAGGGCAAAAGAGAGGACCGCTTGGGCTGAGGAGAGGGGCCCATCCCAGGGGTTACAGCTTCTGGGGGTTTGTTACGGAAAGAAGAGGGTTTGAAAAAGGCGACTTGATAAACCGTTTTGGAGGCTTTATTCTTCTTTGGAGCCATGGCTTCTGTTTTCACGGAGATTGGGCGGATGCGGTATTAGGGTGGCACAGGTGTCTTCAATCCAGTAGTATAGCGACCCGGTGTAGGTATGTATTAGCTAAAATGGTTGCGGGGAGGTATTAGGAGGACATTGTAGCGAGAAAATCACATCTCAGTGCCGCACGGGCAGGGTGAGTGCACTAGATCGAGTAGCGATTCACGCCCCTGTCCGGAAGATATCAGTCGGAAAGATCAGCTCCTTTTCAGGTGTGCAGATATGTAATGTGCTACGGAGCCAACCCCAGGAGCACGGCTACCGGCGGCCCAGTCAGCAGATGCACATCAACGGACCGTTTAAGCAAGTACTCTGGGTCGGTGTCTATATTGCGGCTCCAGATACAGGTCCCTAGGTGATACTGCTAATATGGTTGTATTGTGGCCCCTCCGACTTCCAACTTTGAGCCACCTATTGCGGCCGTCCGCCGATGGTGAATGCGGGCTGCGGTTAGGAGGATCGGGCCAGTGAGGCAGCTCACCAAATCCGGCGTCTCCGGGCCTCCTGTCCCGCACGTTACTCCGGGGGTCCCGAGAGCCAAGATGGCCGCCGCACTGGAGCCTGTATAAAGAGGGGGGTCTTTTTCTCTCTGCACTGCTCGCCTTTGTGGGGCTGCACCTCTGGTTGCGGCTCAGCTGGCCCCGGGCCCTAGATATATGCGGGGGCGCCCGCAGAGCGGTTTAATTTGTGGCTGGCTGGAGAGTGGAGGCCTCGGTCGGGCTGGCGGTCCTCCGCAGCAACGGCCGGGGTACACAAGGAGGGAGAGGTACAGCCACCCCCGTGGGATCCAGGCTTCAGTTCGCTCACCTTCGCTGGCCTTCGGACGCCTCCTCCGGGTCACCGCCGCCTCTCCTCCCGTCTCCCATCTCTCAAGATGGCCGCCGCGCTTACTCCGGAGCCTACGTCTCAGCTCCTTACACTTCTCGGATCCTCCTCGTCAGTCAGCGAGGGCTGCCCTGGAAGCTGCAGCGATGTCCCAGCAGGAGGCAAGGTTCGGCCGCACTTCTCCGACGTCCCGGGCCGTTCGTCCACCAGGCTTGGGGATAGTTTAAAAATTTAGGCCCCGGCTTCTATGCAGCGAGTAGGCCGCAATCCGCGGGAGCCAGGAGACCGGCTCCCCGATTCCGCAGCTCTCACTCACTGCTCTCCCCGCTGCCTTAGGCTAGCAAACAAGGCACTTAGGGGTGAAAAATATATTGCTGGAGCTGACTTATAGTAGTGAAACTCCCAGATCCCTGGGAGCTCACTGAGAAAGCAGCTTGCTCCTTCAACCTCCTGGCCACGCCCCCCTACAATTCCTTTTTAAAAAACTATAAAGAGATTCATTTTTAACCATTGTGGACTGGTTTCCTTGGAAAAGAATATCATACATGGGTTAACGTTGATGCTTCTGCCCTTGGGGACTATAGCAGTGGAATCCATAGATGAAAAGAAACCCAGATAAGAGGGATATCTCCATCTATATGTGTGAGTAAGGGTACGTGAAGGGTTAAAGGGTCTATGTTCTTCTCTTGCTGTATTGCTACAGAGACAAGAATGTCTCTGTGTTTTCATTTGTGGTTATGACCTTGCAAAGCTATTTTCACATCCCACACTGAAACTATGCCTTAGTTTCGACACGTACCCCTGTCCGTGTACGGAAGCCCCTATATGGACATAGAGCTCGTGATGTCCTCGTGCTGTTTATGCTCCCGCTGTATGATATCCTGCATGTAATGTCGTATGCTACTTCTATTTATCCAATCATATGCTTGCACATATTGTATACACCCATGTTTCTTATCTATATAGTACGCTGTAATTTTTACAATAAACAGAGTGATTCTTAACTACAGCTGCGTGTTTACTCTTTGTGTTAAGAGTTGCTCTCCGGGTACCTAAGGGGTCATCACATCGAGGTGGTTCAGAGATATAATCCTTACAGTCTGGGGGCTCAGTCCGGAATCCAGCCGATCGTCCCCTGATCGGTAAGATAGAGAATTTTGTTGTCTGTCTTGTCCGCTAAGGGATTGCGACCATCTACTGGATCTGAACTCACTCCGTGTTCCGGGAACACGTGACAAGGTAATATTTAAGTCCGGGACTTAATGTTACGTAGTTTTATGTAAAGGATTTTTTTTAAGGCGTCATAAACAGGTATCCGGGATACCATAGATGGACCAGGGGTCCAAATAACAACGCCTCCTCGATTTGATCACCTAAATATTTGTATGTCTGTCTTATAAGTACTCATATTGTAATTTTTCTATTAAGGACACTCAGTGAACGGGTGGTAAGTGCACGGACGCTGAGTGTCAGAGGACATTGTTGTTTACAGTGATTTTAAGTACATTTAAAAGTTGATTTGTGACAAATATTGTTGTACTGTTGTTGTTTTCTGTTCCCGGTAGTTTGTGTAGGAAATATGCACTCCCACATGTTACCAATGATCTATGATCAGATCAGCTGAATGCATACATAGACTATTGTTCCCCTTCCCTGTTGTTTGTTAACTTCACAGACATATATTGCGTGGGTGGTAAGTGTACACGCACTATATGACACTGTGTTTGGAACAATCTATGTTTTTTTTATGATAAAAATTGTTATTAATTCAGTTTAGACACGTTAGTTACTTATTGGTAATATGGGATCAGATCAGAGTAAAGAGACTGAATACCCCCCTCCCCTCCCGGGAGAGACCTGCAAGGAATATGTTGCTCGTGTCTCTCCTACAAATTACTACCTTGTTAACCCCTGGCTAGACAATTTAGTGGGATGAACTGAGTGAACATCTGGACGCAGTGTTTAAAACCCGCTCGTCCCTCCCAGTAGCAGTAGCTTGCAAACAGAAACCTAGTGAGAATGTGACTGAATTCTGGAAGAGATTTAAAAAAAATGCTGGTCAGAGGAAGCAGGTCTCACCCTAGTAAATACTGACAGCTTACTTATTTCCACATTTATAAACAACCTGCTGCCTTCTGTGACCTTGACAGTAAAACAAAGTGTTTCCAGTTGGACCTCAGACAACATTGAGGAATTTGCTAAACACTTATATGAGAAGGAAGCAGCAGGCTGTTTTGACATTAAAAAAACTACTCCTAATGTACCAACCCACAGTTACCAAAACCCCCGGAGGCAGCCTAGGAACTCCCACCCCCAGCGGGACATCCCACAGAATAAAGGTCCCCCTGTACCCCCAAACAAGCGACATACATCCTGCTTTAACTGTGGCAAGGATGGACACTGGGCTAGGGAGTGCCCCTACCCCCTTAACAAACCTAGGCAGCCATCAACTGAATCTGCCCCCCCTTAGCAACGTTCCCAGGGACCCTCCAAGGTTCCAGATTGACTGGTAGGGACAGCCCCGCTGACGGGGCCCGGAGGAGGGTGTCCCGACTTTCATGCAGCTCACAGAACACTGGAAGGAACCCCCAATGATCAATCTAGGTGTCAATGGAACAAGTGTCCCATTCCTGATTGACAGCGGGGCCACCACCAGTGTTCTGTGCAGGGACCAGTACCATGGGCCCCTGAGAAAGTCCGCTCCTTCAATGAGAATCAATGGGATACCCACAAAAGCTTACTCCACTGTACCTATCCCTATTGACACACCACGGGGACATTACATAGGGACTCACTCATTCACTGTCATACCTGACTGTCCAGTTAACTTGCTGGGAAGAGACCTCCTTACTGAACTACAGATAACCATCACCCCTACTGGGAGGGGTATGGACATAACCTCACCACACTTCCCCGTGCTCACTGAGACCACTGAACTAGATACAATAGACCCCCTTGTGTGGGCAGAAGGTCCCTTCGACACAGGACTGATATCTTGCACCCCATACAGGGCCACGCTGAAACCTGATGTGCAGCCCGTGTATCAGAAACAATATCCACTGTCCAAAGAGAAAATAGATGGCCTTAAACCCATTGTAGAGCAATTCCTGCAGCAAGGCATACTCAGACCTGTAGTTTCTCCTTACTGCACTCCTGTCAACCCTGTTGTTAAATCAGATGGTTCAACTAGGTTTGTACAGGACCTAAGGGCAATTAATCAGCTAGTTGTCCCCATTGCTCCCATAGTCCCAGACACAAACTCTCTCCTCTCAGCCATCCCTGCGAACGCTGTGTTTTTCTCAGTAATTGATTTAAAAAAATGCCTTTTTCAGCATACCAGTTGACCATCAGACACAATTACTTTTTGCTTTTTCTTTTGAGGGCAAGCAGTTAACATGGTGCCGGTTACCACAGGGGTATATTGATTCACCTGTTGTGTATAGCATTGTACTCCAAGCCACATTGGCTCCCTGGCACCCCCCCTATGGTTCTGTCCTGCTACAGTATGCAGATGATCTGCTTCTCTGTAGTCAAACGGAGGAGGCCTGCCGACAGGATGGTATATCACTGTTAAACTGGCTCTGTGAATGTGGACACAAGGTGTCTAAAACAAAAATGCAATGGTGTAAAAAGCATGTCGATTATTTGGGTTTTGTACTCACAGAGGGAGAAAGGAAAATCAGTCCACAACGCATTCAGTCTGTATTGGGCCTGGTCACCCCAACTACTCAGAAGGAAATGCTATCCTTTCTGGGCATGATTAATTATTGCAGACAGTGGATATCTGATTGTTCCTACTATGACAATATCTTGAGACAAGCCACTCTCAATGACAAACCTAAACAGATTCAATGGTCACAAGAAATGTTAACTGCATATGAAAGTCTAAAATGTATGTTGGTAAAAAGTCCGGCACTGGGCCTCCCAAACTATGTACTGCCGTTTCATTTATATGCAAGGGACAACTGTAAAACCATGGCGGGGGTACTAACTCAATCACATGGAGGCAAACTGCGCCCTGTGGCATTCTTTTCCAAGGTAATGCCTGTGTCGGTCCAAGGCATGCCTGCCTGTCTTAGAGCATTGGCGGCCTGTGCAATGGTGGCTGAGATGGCAACTATACTCACTTTGGGACATACTACTGTGCTTCACACAACACATGATGTCCTAGCCATACTTAAAGGTTTACATACACAGCATATGTCAGCTCAACGTCTCAGTGGGTATGAGGTCCTGTTACTAGGTAACCCTTCGCTCACCATTAAGTATGCCACCACATCCTCAGGCCCAGCACCCATACTCAATGCACTTCTAGGATTAAAAGGCCCCCATGACGACATACCTGACGACCATGACTGTTCTGCTTCAATAGAGTCAGAAACCTCCCCAAGACTGGACATGTCACCAGTGCCCATTCCGGGTTCTGACCACATTTTTGTTGACGGCTCTTGTGCTAGACCAAATGACTCCACATACCAAGCCATGGCCGTCATGACCCCACCCATGATAGATGATCAGTATCTATTTACTGAACTCCAAGTTTCTGCCTCCCCCAAAGATTTAGCTGATTGGTTGTTTCCAATAATGCAGAAGAATCCTAAAACAGGATTAATCTGCAAAGAGGGGAAACCATGTATACCTCAAGCAAGCCCTCCCTATCATACTAGTACAGGAAGGAGACTTAGAGCTCATAAGGGAAGAATACGTCAGGTCCCTCATAACAAAACTAGATGAGATTGAACATAAGGTTGCTTGTAAAAATCCTTCTAACCCACAGGAACCAGCACATCCTTTCCAGGTCGGAGACAAGGTCATTGTGAAAGTGCTCCCCAGGAACAAAGGTCCAGGAGATTTTGCCTATGGTCCAGAGACAGAAGTTGTAGCAGTGACCAGAACAGCTGTCCTTACTGAGGAGGGGCCCACCTGGATCCATGCATCCCGAGTAAAGAAGATACCCAGCCCAAACCGCGAAGCAAGTCCAGGAGAGGTACTAACGGGGGCAGACAGCCCTGACCTCCAACCAAGATGACCTCACACATGGAGAAGATGATTGTGAACCACGGACCCCGCTGGGCATGTGTTATCCTAACCCTCATCACAGTCCTAACACTTCCCTGTAGAACTGAGGTTGACATCTCACAAAAGGAAGGGGTGACCACCTTATGGTATAACTCCTCCAACACACACGTAGCCACCTATGTCTTAGATTACTTTATGTTCTCCAAGCTTGCTGAAGCAAAACACTCTATACACAAAAAAAGAAAATCAGGAATATCTGAGACAGTTTATATTTAGTTGGAATATGGTGGGGAACAGGGTACTATAGCGAAAGGCAAAGCTTTCATTTATGGGACATGTTTAACAATCCAGCGTATCAGTCTAAGGCTATCCCCCAAGGTAAACCCCTAAGGCCTCATATAGCTACCTTCAAGGATATGATAGCCATTAACAATCCCACCTTTGAAGACATCCTAGCTATTGAAACTGGTTTCTCTGACATCAATTTCTGGTTAGAATGGATGAAATATAGCGCCAATAAACATAATAAAAGTAACTGCTATGTTTGTGGCAGATCTAGGCCTCACCTAGGCACAGTGCCCCTTAATATACCCCTAGAGCAGGAAAGTTGTTTTTTCAGCCTTTACAACGGCACCAAAACCAATGACAGTCAATGTGAAATGTGGAAAAAGGAATATCCTATCCTATCAAAAGACCCCAATCCAGGTAATACCATAACCATATATCCAGGGAATTACACCTGTTATGTCTCTAACACTTCCAGCGCCAGGGACTTGAAAACCTTCCCCCCAGGTTACTGTACATCTAAAAGGATTACTGTCCTGGTGAATCAAACCAAATCCTTAGGTGACATCTACTATATCTGTGGGGATATGAAATTAAGAACAAAATTAGATACTACTTGGCAAGGAGAATGTGCCCTGGCTAAGGTGATCATGCCCCTCCATATCATCCCAGGAGAGGAGCAGCCTCCCTCTCCCGTTGTAACCTCCAGGAGAAGAAAGAGGGAAAGCCCAGGGGGCAGTTTTGATCCACATGTATATATAGATACTATTGGGGTACCTAGGGGTGTACCAAATGAGTTTAAAGCCAGGGACCAAGTGGCAGCTGGGTTTGAATTGTTAATACCCATAATTACTGTGAATAAAAATGTTGCTTGGATTAATTACATTTATTATAATCAGCAGAGATTTGTAAATGACACAAAGGATGCTCTTAAAGGCATAGCTGAACAATTGGAAGCCACTTCCCAAATGACATTCCAAAACCGCATGGCCCTTGATATGCTACTAGCAGAGAAAGGGGGCATCTGTGTCTATATTGGGAAGGTAGAAGGATGTTGTACCTACATACCTGACAATACTGGCCCTAATGGCAAAGTCACCTTGGCCATAAACAAACTGGAAAACTTATCCATTGAACTTAAAAGAAATTCTGGTATTGACAACCCCTGGAGCCAATACTTTGGTGGGTTTGAAAATTGGAAACAAGCCCTCGTCCAGTTAGGAATCTTCATACTAATTGCCTTGATTCTCATCTGTGTTGTTGTATACTGCGTAATACCCTGTTGCCGAAAGCTCACTTCGAAAGGTATCGACAACGCACTTATGTACGAAGACATCACCACTTTACGTGATGATTCCCCTAAGGCCTACGCCCAATACTTAGCCACTTATCGATTAAAGAAATCCCAGTGTAAGAATCACATAATATAAATTTGTGATTCTAAGAGGGGATTGAAGGGTTAAAGGGTCTATGTTCTTCTCTTGCTGTATTGCTACAGAGACAAGAATGTCTCTGTGTTTTCATTTGTGGTTATGACCTTGCAAAGCTATTTTCACATCCCACACTGAAACTATGCCTTAGTTTCGACACGTACCCCTGTCCGTGTACGGAAGCCCCTATATGGACATAGAGCTCGTGATGTCCTCGTGCTGTTTATGCTCCCGCTGTATGATATCCTGCATGTAATGTCGTATGCTACTTCTATTTATCCAATCATATGCTTGCACATATTGTATACACCCATGTTTCTTATCTATATAGTACGCTGTAATTTTTACAATAAACAGAGTGATTCTTAACTACAGCTGCGTGTTTACTCTTTGTGTTAAGAGTTGCTCTCCGGGTACCTAAGGGGTCATCACATCGAGGTGGTTCAGAGATATAATCCTTACAGTCCGCATCACCTTTAACAAGATAAAAGAAACCTTTATTAGGATTGAAAATCCATTACTTAGAATGAGTTGGGTACGCACGCCTCTTATACACACTCTGGTGGAGGCTATACTGGGTTCAGCTGTAAAGAAACCGTTTTGCACATGTGGTGGGGTTCAGTACTGTGAGTCGGGGTATGCCCTATATACTTCTTTCATTTCCGTTTGGGATTTTTTGAGGCTTGATCCGTATACAGCCATAAAACAGCGCTACACATTGTATGTCATTCTTTTTCCACATACTCATGAGAATTGTGAACATTGGGAGGAATAAAAGGAGTGATTGAAAAGCAGGAAATACTGGTGGAGCCACCATTGGGCCCGAGTAAAGAAACCTTTTGAGGCTTGTCTCCTCCCCTCTCTCAAGTGAGTTGGGTATGCATTCTTTCATAAAAACGTTGGATAGATGTCCGATGTGATATTATCATCCAATACATATTTTGGGAGATACCAATGCGAGTCTGGGATCCTCTGGTGAAGGGTATACGAGGTCTAGGATAAAGAAACTGCTACGTGTACAGTGTATGATACTCTATTGTGAGTCGTGGTACGAACCCCAGATTCTTAAAACTTCTCTCTCCGTGGGTCCAGTGGGCTATATACATCGGGATAGACTTTAAGCAATTGTACACATTTTGTGTTTTCTTTCTGTTTTTCATACATTGGGACTGGAGTGGAATCAATTGCTACCACAATATCGCAGACGGAGGAATAAGGATATATAAGTAATGTATTATTCATTTTCCTATTCTTAAGCGCTTATACGAGTATTTTCTCACGTCAAAGAGCTGACATGGAGCCGATGGCGCGCATACAAAAATGGAATGCGGCCTTGTGCCTGCTAGACCACACCACTGGTATGAAATACATTGAAAAAGCCAGAACAACATAAAATATTTTTTTTAAAGCCAAATCCATTAAAAAAGCCACTTTCACATAATAAACTTCAGCTCCCCCATGTGTCACTCCAGCCAGCTACCCCATGTGTCACTCCAGCCAGCTCCCCCATGTGTCACTCCAGCCAGCTCCCCCATGTGTCACTCCAGCCAGCTCCCCCATGTGTCACTCCTGCTAGCACCCTCCTATGTCACTCCAGCCAGCTCCCCTGTGTCACTCCAGCCAGGTCTCCCATGTGTCACTACTGCCAAGACCCTGCTGTGTCACTCCACTCTCCAGCCAGGTCTCCCATGTGTCACTACTGCCAAGACCCTGCTGTGTCACTCCAGCCAGGTCTCCCATGTGTCGCTACTGCCAAAACCTTGCTGTGTCACTCCAGCCAACACCCTCCTGTCACTCCAGCCTGCTCTTCCATGTGTCACTCCTGCTAGCACCCTCCAATGTCACTCCAGCCAGCTCCCCCGTGTCACTGCAGCCAGCTCTTCCATGTGTTATTACTGCCAAGGCCCTGCTGTGTCACTCCAGCCAGGTCTCCCATGTGTCACTCCAGCCAGCTCTCCCATGTGTCACTGCAGCCAACACTCTCCTGTCACTCCAGCCAGCTCTTCCATGTGTAACTCCTGCTAGCACCATCCTATGTCACTCCAGCCAGCTCTCCCATGTGTCACTACTGCCAAGACCCTGCTGTGTCACTCCAGCCAGGTCTCCCATGTGTAACTCCAGCCAAAACCCTCCTATCACTCCAGCCAGCTCTTCCATGTGTCACTCCTGCTAGCACCCTCCTATGTCACTCCAGCCAGCTCCCCCGTGTCACTCCAGCCAGCTCTCTCATGTGTCACTCCTGCTACCACCCTCCTATGTCACTCCAGCCAACTCTCCCATGTGTCACTTCTGCTACCACCCTCCTATGTCACTCCAGCCAGCTCTCCCATGTGTCACTCCTGCCAACACCCTCCTGTCACTCCAGCCAGCTCTTCCATGTGTCACTCCTGCTACCACCCACCTATGTCACTCCAGCCAGCTCTCCCATGTGTCACTCCTGCCAACACCCTCCTGTCACTCCAGCCAGCTCTTCCATGTGTCACTCCTGTTACCACCCTCCTATGTCATTCCAGCGAGCTCTCCCATGTGTCACTACTTCCAGCACCCTCACGCATCACTCCTGCCAGGACCCTCCTGTGTCTCTCCAGTCAGCTCTGCCATGTGTCACTCTAGCCCACCCTCATGTATCACTACAGCCCCCCCCCCCCCCCTTCATCAACTCATGCCATTGCAGCAGTCCGTTGTCACAACTGAGGGTTTTGGCTGACAGGAGAAAGCCTCAGTTGTAGGGGCTGAGAGGAACTTAAACCGGGGAGGTTTAATCAGACCCCTGGACATGTAAGTGTTAAAAGGAAACCCGAAGGTGTGACCATGACAACCAGGTAAAAGTCAAAATAAAAGTTTATTAACAGACTCCGTGTAAACAAACAGCATTCAAGGTAAATAATGGCAATGATAAATAATATGATTCCTGGAGCACTCTGACCATGAAATGGTTACACAGGACACTGGTAGGTTAAGAACAGTTGTTAAAGTCCTTAGATGGAATAACCTTACCAGGTTATAGGCTGTAGAAGTGAAGATATCCAAGGAACATGCCAGTAGATGGAACAGATAAAGCTGGTAACTTGAATCAGCTGTTGTAATTGCTGGATGGAACCAGCCAGGTGGTACGACACGGAGTGGATGCGGAATGGAATCAGCCAGATGATAAAGTCACTGAATGAATGCTGGGTGGAACCAGCCAGGTGATGAAACACGGAGTGAATGTAGTAAGATGCTAGGGAGCGTGGAAACAGAGGAGTTGAAGGATGATTACCGGTGGTAGTGGATACTGCTGGAAGCAGATGAAATAGCTGGAAGCTGGAAACTGGATCAGCCACGGAGGACTGCAGAGTCAGGCTGCACCGCAGGATGGTAGGCAGGTGCGGGTTTCTTTAGTGGATGCTGGAGACAGGAGCTGGAACCTGGAAACACAACCACAGGAGAGAGACTGGAACAAGGTATGACAAACAAAGCACTGACCATTTCCTGGCCCAGGCACAGGATACTTATACCTGCAGCAATGCAGGTATTGGCTGGGCAATTATGCAGATTTCCAGAGGCAGTGGATTGGAGGAACTGTAGCATGTGATTGAATCCAACATGGCTGCGCCCATGTTAGAACTTGGAGGGAAAACTGGTTTAGGAAACCATGTGGAAACATAACTGCAATGGCGGCGCCGGCCGCAGAGGACAGGAGACGCCAGACTGAGAAATGTATGCTGATACTCGTGGATGACAACGGAGGCCGCGGCAGGCATGGAACACCACACTGACAACCTGCACCTATAACACAGGAGCGGCGGCGGAGGCCGCGGAGAACGGGAGATGCCATGCAGGATTCAAACATGGCGCCGCTGTGACAGCATCCTTCTCAGCGTGACAGGAGGAATGTGCAATATGTGGACACAGATGAGATCCGGCCTTGGAACGCTGAGCGAGCCTCAGGAGACATCTGAAAGGCAGGTAATGGCGTCCAGATACCCGGATCGTGACAGCCGTAATGTGTCCTCTGTTTGCTTGTGGGTGTCTCACCTCTTGTATCTGGCTCCTTCAGTTTTCAGTCCCTGTAGTGCTGCTGCGTGTCTGGCTGGAGTGCAGCGGTTTCTGTATCTGTTGTGGTCACATGATTTAGAGTGTTGGAAGCCACATTTGAATAAAGAAAGAGCCACAGGTTGGCCACCGCTGGTTTATACTATCACCATTTTACAGGTATGAGCTGCAGATTCCTGAAAGCTAGCTTTTTTATACAGTGTGTACTGCTGAAGGAGGCACTGTGAGGGACCAGGGTCTGGGCTGCAGCAGCAGCTGGCCCCCTCTTCCCTTCCCGCACTGCCCTGCCCTGCCACACACCTGTCATTGGCATTTCTAGCGCTTAAAGTGGTCCTAGAGAGGTGGTGGAACTTCACCCCCCACCACCACCACCCGTACGCTTGCAGCCCTCTCCACAAAAAGGGGCGTGGTCTCAAAAAGAAAGGGGCATAGGGGTTCATGAAGCAGTGATAAGAGTGGAGAAGTGAGCCTGTGGAGAAGTTGCCCATGGCAACCAATCAGCTGCTCCGTACTGTTGTATAGTATGCAAATTATAAATGTTACTTAAATGCTTGCCATGAGCAACTTCTCCACTGGCTCACTTCTCCACACTTTTCACTGCTTTACGGATTAGACCTATGGTCACCTAATAGTATCACCAATTCAAATTACGCCGCACAGTAGCACAATCTTATTCACATTACACCACATAGTAGTGTCCCTTATTCATGTTATGACACACATTAGTGTCCCTTATACACAAAGCCCACAGTAGTAGCACCCCTAATACACATAATGCCCACAGCAGTAGTGACCCTTATAGGCCCTTTGAAAGACAAGTTGGGAGTCTTAAGCAAAAATGATAATGACATAGCGGACACACTAAATGAGTTTTTTTTCAACAGTATTCACTAGAGAGGACCCAATTCAGGGACTGACACACAATCTCAATAATGACAATATCACACTGATAGGTACTTATTTAAGCGAGGAAGTAGTCTGTGACCGATTAAAACATTTAAAGATTAATAAATCACCAGGGCCCGATGGTATTCATCCAAGGGTTCTAATGGAGCTTCACTCTGAACTGGCAAAACCGCTATCTTTGATCTTTGAGGATTCAGTTATATCAGGTATGGTTCCCAAAGACTGGCGTATAGCGGAAGTAGTGCCTATATTCAAAAAGGGAAGTAAAGCTGAACCAGGTAATTATAGACCAGTTAGTCATACATCTATAGTGGGGAAAGTATTGGAAGGTATTCTAAGAGATAGTATTCAGAAGTTCCTTGAAACCAATAAGGTCATTAAAAGGAATCAACATGGGTTTATGAAGGACAGATCCTGTCAAACCAACTTACTTGGCTTTTATGAAACAGTAAGCGCAAACCTAGATCAGGGTAAAGACGTGGATGTAATCTTTTTAGACTTTGCCAAAGCGTTCGATACTGTACCACACATGAGACTTATATACAAGCTACAAGAATCAGGGCTAGGAAGCACAATATGCACTTGGGTCAAAAACTGGTTAGATAATAGGAAGCAGCGCGTTGTGGTTAATGGATCTTTTTCAACTTGGACTGAAGTGCTAAGTGGTGTGCCGCAAGGCTCAGTATTAGGACCGCTATTGTTCAATATTTTCATTAACGACCTAACAGAAGGTCTAGAGAGCATGGTGTCAATTTTTGCAGATGATACCAAATTGTGTAAGGCTATAAATACAGAGGAGGATGCTGAGTCTCTTCAGAACGACTTAGTTAAATTAGAAGCATGGGCAGCCAAATGGAGAATGCGCTTCAACACAGACAAGTGTAAGGTAATGCACTGTGGTAACAAGAACAAAAATTACACCTACCTACTAAATGGGGTAAAATTAGGGGATTCTGTATTGGAAAAGGACTTAGGTGTCCTCATAGATAGCAAGCTAAGCAGTAGTACCCAAAGTAGGACTGCAGCAAAGAAGGCTAATAAGATATTAGCATGCATAAAACGGGGTATTGATGCTAGGGACGAGAGTATTATACTCCCGTTATATAAATCACTAGTGAGGCCACACCTTGAATACTGTGTACAGTTTTGGGCACCTTACTACAAAAAGGATATCCTGGAGCTTGAAAAGGTACAGAGGAGGGCGACCAAACTAATTAAGGGCATGGAGACGATGGAATACAAGGAAAGGCTTGAAAGACTAGGCATGTTTACATTGGAAAAGCGGAGACTAAGAGGGGATATGATCAACATCTACAAATATATAAGGGGACAATACACAGAGCTTGCGCGGGACCTGTTTTTGGTTAGATCAACACAGAGGACTCGTGGACACTCGCTCAGGTTAGAGGAAAGGAGATTCCGCACAATACGGCGTAAAGGCTTTTTCACGGTAAGGACAATACGTGTTTGGAATTCCCTGCCCGAGGGAGTTGTAATAGCGGAATCTGTCAACACCTTTAAGAATGGGTTAGATAAATTCCTATTGGATAAGGATATCCAGGGGTATGGTGCATAGTCATGCATTATAGTTACTATAAATAGGGATAAAATGCAATGGCTGACAGCAGCATCAGTCAGAAATTTTAGTCAAATCATCATGCATAGGACACCACAAATAGGTTGAACTCGATGGACAATTGTCTTTTTTCAACCTCAGATACTATGTTACTATGTTACTATGTTATACAATTCCCACAGTAGCAGTGCCCCTTATGCAATGCCCACTGTAGTGGTAGTGCCCCATATGTAGAGCTCATAGCATTGGTGCCCCTTATGCTATGCTCCCAGTAGTAGGCCCCTTATGTCCCCAGAAGTGATGCTCTTTATGAAGTGCCCCCTATGCAATCCCCTCATTAGTAGTGCCCGCAGTACTAATGCCCCCATATAGTATTGCCCCCTGTAGTATGCCCCCAGTAGATATGCCCCCTGTAGATATGCCCCAGTAGATACACCCCCAGTAGATATGGCACCTGTAGTCACGCCCCAATAGTTATGCCCCTCTTTAGTTATGCCCCCTGTAGATATGCCTCCTTTAGTTATGCCCCCAGTAGTAGCACCGCTTATACAGAAAAACAAAACAAAACACAATATACAGCATTTCCTGTATCAGTGATCGCAAAATACGCGCTATAGCGCGTTTTTACACGCTACAGGAAGAGACGTACCCGGTTTTAAAAAATGAGCGGGTCCCATAGGACGCGCTGTGTATCACTGCACCAATAGGAGACTCTGTCTACCCATCCAATCACCGCCGTGCCTCCTCATCCAATCGCCGCATGCACCCAGAAGGCCCCGCCCCCTACACCGCGCACACACATCACTCCCCCCCATCACCCGCTGGAGCTTCACAGAGCCGGACAGAGTGAGGACGCCCCCCCCCCCGCCGATCACCCGCTGGAGCTTCACGGAGCCGGACAGAGTGAGGACGCCCCCCCCGCCGATCACCCGCTGGAGCTTCACGGAGCCGGACAGACAGTGAGGACGGCTCTGTGGCGCTCTACACACTGTGCTGCGGGGATGTTGAACGCCGGGGACTGTGCTTGCTGTGCGGAAGGGTGAGCTGGACTTGCGGTGGCGGCTGGGGGGCTGCTCATATCGGTGGGATGGCGGAGATGGGGGCTGCATGGCGCCTGCTAACAGGTGTTAAACGCAACATTTTTGTGGTATGGAGTGGGGGTGAGGCGAGAGGGTGACAGTGCTGCTGGTCTCTGCAGCATACAGGACCCTTGATACAACCACTGGATTCGAGTCATGCTGCCTGTAATTTATGTGCTGACTGATCAACTTCAGTGACTCTCACTGTTCTGGCTGCCTTTGTTGGTTACTGCTGGTTGCTGTTGGTTACTGCTGGTTGCCGCTGATTACTGTAAAGGCAGCCAGCACAGTGATTGTCACTGAAGTTGATCAGTCAGCACATAAATTACAGGCAGCATGACTCAAATCCAGTGGTTGTACCAAGTGTCCGAAGTCGTCGTCAGGATGTTGGCATTTAGTATACCGACACCAGCATCCCGATCGCAGCAAAGCCGACAAGAGTGACGAGTGCAGAGGGTACCCTAGCCTCCCACCCCTAACCCTCCGTTTCCCGCAGCCTAAACCTAACCCACCCCCTTAGTGCCTAACACTTATCCCCCCCCCCCTCCCTCTGCAGCCTAACCCTCCCCAACACCATATCCTAACCCCCCCCTTCCCACCCGCACGCTAAACCAGTGGCGGCAGTGCATACTTCCCTTCAGGATCCTGACTGTCGCTATATCGTTGCCAGGATCCTGATCACCTCTGGATGCCAGCGTTGGTATTGTGGCTGCTGTCAGGATTCCGGCATCGGTATTACGGCTGCTGGGATCCCGACAGCCAGGATCCTGAATGCATACTTCCGATATGATAACAGCCCAGCAGCATTGTCACCCTCCCTCCCCCACAACACTTTTGTAGTGTCTAAATCCAGTCTGGGGCTCTATTATAGCGGCACCATAAAGCCATTACATATAGAAAATGTATTATTTAATAATGTTGTCCTGTTTTTTAATCATATAATTGTTAAGTGCTCTACCTGGCGCAATGTGAATAACGTGCTCTGCCTGGCGCAATGTGTATAACGTGCTCTGCCTGGCGCAATGTGAATAACGTGCTCTGCCTGGCGCAATGTGAATAACGTGCTCTGCCTGGCGCAATGTGAATAACGTGCTCTGCCTGGCGCAATGTGAATAACGTGCTCTGCCTGGCGCAATGTGAACAACGTGCTCTGCCTGGCGCAATGTGAATAACGTGCTCTACCTGGCGCAATACGTATAACGTGCTCTACCTGGCGCAATGTGAATAACGTGCTCTGCCTGGCGCAATGTGAATAACGTGCTCTGCCTGGCGCAATGTGAACAACGTGCTCTGCCTGGCGCAATGTGAATAACGTGCTCTACCTGGCGCAATGTGAATAACGTGCTCTGCCTGGCGCAATGTGAATAACGTGCTCTACCTGGCGCAATACGTATAACGTGCTCTACCTGGTGCAATGTGTGGCGCAATGTGTATAACGTGCTCTACCTGGTGCAATGTGAATAACGTGCTCTCCTTGGCTCAGTGTGTATAGGAGGTTCTACCTGGTGCAATGTGTATAAGCGGCACTACTGTGTGGAATAATGTGAATTGGTACTATTATGTGACCACGCCCCTTCCCCACGAAGCTACGCCCCTAAAAAATTCCAGCGCGCCTTCGCCGCGCACTGTCGCAGTTTTCAGTGTCGGTGCAGGAGAACCAATACTCTTTCTGCCACAAGGTCACCAAAATGTCTAATTACATCTAAAGTGCGGGGTGTCCTGTATGCTACACAGTCCAGCAGCATCGTCACCCCATCCTCCCCCTTGCACCCCTTTTGTAGTGTCCAAATCAAGTTTGTGTTTTTATGTTTGAATCATTAATTAGACTAATTAAAACCTTCATTCCGATGGGACCCAGAAAAGGACAAGTAGGACCCCAATTTTTAAAAGTGAGGGGTCCCTGGGACCCACTTTTTTTTTGTCTCAGCGCGATCACTGTGTATGTACTAAGACCCGGACGCTGGGTTTCTGATGCGGAGGGTAACACCAGCTATACCTGGCATTATCCTTTAGAAGCCTATGGGCTTCTTTCCACATTGGTTCTGTCAGAGGATAAGATCAGATCCCTCCCAGCATCCCCCACGGCCGCCACGTCACTCTACGCAAGAGCAGACGGAGTCCTGGGTCATAATCCCAGAAATCCAGGAAGCGGCGAGAGAGATGCCCTTTGCGTTACTAACAGCATATGTTAGTACATATGCGATTAGTAACACTGTGGTAAGTGGCGGGATGTACCATAGTGTTCATTCTAGAAAATGTAGAGAGCAGGGCGCTGCGTCTGAAAAGGGGAAGTGGCCATGCAAATCAGGAGGCGTGGCCATGAAATGTCATTTAAGTGGGCGGTGCGGCCCTCAGACGTTATTACAGGGGGCGTGGGCGGCCGGCGGTGTCACCTACGGAGGTGCTGGACTTCCCCCAAGCTCTCTCCCACAGCGTGAATGGATGCCGTGCGAATGCGCACGGCATCTTTACACGCTGGGAGGGCAGGAAGTGGGCAGCTGTTTTAACAGGGCACTGCAGAATGGGCAGGGTGGATTTTTCCCTTAAAAAATCGGGCAGGGCGCGGCGCCCTGCTAAAATAGCCTAGCGTGAACACTATACCACATACGGTTGGTACATCCCGCCCACTCTCTCTTCCTGTGCTAGTGATTGCCAGTGGCAGCCTCCTCCCAGGGCTCTTGTTTCCTATGCAGAAGGCCTCATCAGCTATGCCGCGACAGGTTAAATAAATAGTTTTGCTGGCCACATGTAACCTTGGTAGTTCTGGAGGTAATGGCTTTTAAAAAATAAAGGCGAGAGTTGCCATTGTAAAAAACCAAAAAACTTTGTGTCATTGATGTACAGGACTAGTGGAGAGTGTTGTGTTATAATTTCTCTTACGTCCTAGAGGATGCTGGGGACTCCGTACGGACCATGGGGTATAGACGGGCTCCGCAGGAGACATGGGCACTATAAAGAACTTTAGATTGGGTGTGCACTGGCTCCTCCCTCTATGCCCCTCCTCCAGACCTCAGTTGGATCCTGTGCCCAGAGGAGACTGGGTGCATTACAGGGGAGCTCTCCTGAGTTTCTCTGAAAAATAATTTTGTTAGGTTTTTTATTTTCAGGGAGCACTGCTGGCAACAGGCTCCCTGCATAGAGGGACTGAGGAGAGAGAAGCAGACCTACTTAAATGATAGGCTCTGCTTCTTAGGCTACTGGACACCATTAGCTCCAGAGGGAGTCGGAACGCAGGTCTCACCCTCGCCTTTCGTCCCGGAGCCGCGCCGTTGTCCTCCTCGCAGAGCCGGAAGATAGAAGCCGGGTGAGTATGCGAAGAAAGAAGACTTCAAAGGCGGCAGAAGACTTCAGATCTTCTATGAGGTAACGCGCAACGGTAACTCTGCACGCCATTGCTCCCACACACTACACACACTGCAGGCACTAATGGGTGCAGGGCGCAGGGGGAGTGCCCTGGGCAGCAATAAACCTCTAGGACTGGCTCATATGAATATATAGGCTGCGGAGGCAGTATATTTTATAATCCCCCGCCAGTATAAATAAATTTGAGCGGGACCGATGCCCGCTGCTGAGGGGGCGGAGCTTGATCTCACAGCACTAACCAGCATCATTTTCTCCACAGCACACTGCAGAAGCTGGCTCCCCGGACTTTCCCCTGCTGAACACGGTGACAGAGGGCAAAAAAGAGGGGGGGGAGGCACTTGTAAGGCGCAGTGAGTGTATAGATTTATCTATATGATTATATAAAAGCGCTGTTTATCTGGGAATTTTGTTTCCAGTGTTATTGGCGCTGGGTGTGTGCTGGCATACTCTCTCTCTGTCTCTCCAAAGGGTCTTATTGGGGGAACTGTCTCCATATATATATATATATATATACATATATATACATACATACAATCCCTGTGTGTGGGGGGGGGTGTCGGTACGCCTGTGTCGGCATGTCGGAGGCGGAAGGCTCTTCTAGAGAGGAGGTGGAGCAGATGATTGTGGTGTCTCCTTCGGCAATGCCGACACCTGATTGGTTGGACATGTGGAATGTTTTAAATGCAAATGTGACCTTGTTACATAAGAGATTGGACAAAGCAGAGTCCAGGGATAATACGGGGAGTCAATCAATGGCTTTGACGGTGTCACAGGGCCCTTCAGGGTCTCAAAAATGTCCCCTATCCCAAATAGCAGACACTGATACCGACACGGATTCTGACTCCAGTGTCAACTACGATGATGCAAGGCTACACTCAAGGGTGGCCAAAAGTATTCATTATATGATTATTGCAATAAAAGATGTTTTGCATATCACAGATGACCCCTCTGTCCCTGACACGAGGGTACACATGTTTAAGGAAAAGAAACCTGAGGTAACATTTCCCCCATCTCATGAGCTGAACGCGTTATTTGAAAAAGCTTGGGAAACTCCAGACAAAAAACTGCAGATTCCCAAAAGAGTTCTTATGGCGTATCCTTTCCCGGCACAGGACAGGGTACGGTGGGAATCCTCGCCCAGGGTGGACAAAGCTTTGACGCGCTTATCCAAAAAGGTGGTGCTACCGTCCCCAGACACGGCAGCTCTCAAAGATCCTGCTGATCGCAGACAGGAAACGACTTAAAAATCAATTTATACACATACTGGTGCTTTACTCAGACCGGCTATAGCATCGGTTTGGGTCTGTAGCGCAGTAGCAGCTTGGACAGATACCTTGTCAGCTGATATTGATACCCTAGATAGGGATACCATTTTGTTGACCTTAGGTCACATCAAAGACGCAGTCTTATATATTAGAGACGCTCAGAGAGACGTCGGACTACTAGGTTCAAGGGCCAACGCGATGGCAGTCTCGGCTAGGCGAGCACTGTGGACCTGACAATGGACGGGTCATGCTGACTCAAAGAGGCATATGGAAATTTTACCTTACAAGGGTGAGGTTTTATTTGGGGATGGTCTCACGGACCTAGTTTCCACAGCTACCGCGGGTAAATCTACCTTTTTGCTTTATGTTCCCCACAGCAAAAGAAAACTCCACAGTATCAGATGCAGTCCTTTCGGTCGCATAAGTCCAGAAGAGGTCGGGGCTCTTCCTTCCTCTCCAGAGGTAAGGGTAGAGAGACAATAATGCCTGCTACGGCCAGTTCCCAGGAACAGAAGTCCTCCCCGGCTTCTACTAAATCCACTGCATGACGCTGGGGCTCCACTGAGGGAGGCCGCACCGGTGGGGGCACGTCTTCGACTCTTCAGCCACGTCTGGGTTCAGTCGGACGTGGATCCTTGGGCGATGGAAATTGTATCCCAGGGCTCCAAGCTGGAATTCGAAGACGTGCCTCCTTGTCGATTCTTCAAATCGGCTTTACCAGCTTCTCCACCAGAGAGGGAGATAACTTTAGCTGCAATTCAAAAGCTGTGTCAACAGCAAGTGATTATCAAGGTTCCCCTAACACAACAGGGTTTTTGTGGTCCCGAAACCGGATGACTCGGTCAGACCCATTCTAAATCTAAAATCCCTGAACCTGTTCTTAAAAAGGTTCAAGTTCAAGATGGAATCGCTCAGGGCAGTCATCTCCAGCCTGGAAGAGAGGGGATTTTATGGTGTCATTAGACATAAAGGATGCATACCTTCACGTCCCCATATATCCTCCTCATCAGGCATACCTGAGATTTGCTGTACAGGACTGTCATTACCAGTTTCAGACGTTGCCGTTGGGGCATTCCACGGCCCCGAGGGTGTTCACCAAGGTAATGGCGGAAATGATGGTGCTCCTACGCAGACAAGGAGTCACAATTATCCCGTACTTGGACGATCTCCTGATAAAAGCGAGATCAAAGGAAAAGTTGCAGAAAAGCGTGTCGCTCTCCCTGGGAGTGTTACAGCAACATGGATGTATTCTAAATCTACCAAAGTCGCAGTTGGTTCCAACGACTCGGCTGTCTTTCTTAGGCATGATTCTGGACACAGAACGAAAGAGGGTTTTTCTCCCGAGGAAAAAAGCCCAGGAACTCCAGAACTCCAGAATGGTAAGAGACCTGTTAAAACCGAAAAGAGTGTCAGTCCATCAATGCACTTGAGTACTGGGGAAAATGGTGGTGACCTACGAGGCCATCCCCTTCGGCAGGTTTCATGCAAGGACGTTTCAGTGGGACCTTCTGGACAAGTGGTCCGGGTCCCACCTTCAAATACATCAGAAAATAACTCTGTCCCCCAGGGCCAGGGTGTCTCTCCTGTGGTGGCTCCAGAGTGCTCACCTTCTAGAGGGTCGCAGGTTCGGCATTCAGGACTGGGTTCTGGTGACCACGGATGCGAGCCTCCGAGGATGGGGAGCAGTCACACAAGGAAGGAATTTTCAGGGACTGTGGTCAAGCCAGGAGGCTTGTCTACACATCAACATACTGGAATTGAGGGCCATATACAACGGCCTACGACAAGCGGAGAATATTCTTTGCGACCTACCGGTTCTGATTCAATCAGACAACGTCACAGCCGTGGCTCATGTAAACCTCCAAGACGGGACAAGGAGCAGAGTGGCAATGGCGGAAGCCACCAGGATTCTGCGCTGGGCAGAAAATCACGTAAGCGCTCTGTCAGCGGTATTCATTCCGGGAGTGGACAACTGGGAAGCAGACTTCCTCAGCAGACACGATCCCCATCCGGGAGAGTGGGGACTTCATCAAGAAGTTTTTGCAGAGATAACAAGTCTTTGGGGACTTCCTCAAATAGACATGATGGCGTCACGCCTCAACAAGAAGCTTCGGAGGTATTGTGCCAGGTCAAGAGACCCTCAGGCAGTAGCGGTGGACGCTCTCGTGACACCATGGGTGTTTCAGTCGGTCTATGTGTTCCCTCCTCTTCCTCTCATCTCAAAGATACTGAGAATCATAAGGTGAAAAAGAGTGCAGACAATAATCATTGTTCCAGATTGGCCTCGAAGGGCCTGGTATTCAGATCTTCAGGAACTGCTCACAGAAGATCCATGGCCTCTTCCTCTCAGGGAGGAGCTGTTACAGCAGGGGCCCTGCTTGTTCCAAGACTTACCGCGGTTACGTTTGACGGCATGGCAGTTGAACACCAAATCCTAGCTGGGAAGGGTATTCCGGAAGAAGTCATCCCATCTCTGATAAAGGCTAGGATGGAGGTGATGGCGAAACATTATCACGGTATCTGGAGGAAGTATGTTTCTTGGTGTGAAGCCAAGAATGCTCCTACGGAAGACTTCCACTTGGGCCGGTTTCTCCACTTTCTACAGACTGGAGTGGATATGGGCCTAAAGTTAGGCTCCATTAAGGTACAGATTTTCGGCCCTTTCTATATTCTTCCAGAAAGAATTGGCTTCTCTCCCAGAAGTCCAGACTTTTGTAAAGGGAGTGCTGCACATCCAGCCTCCTTTTGTGCCCCCAGTGGCACCATGGGACCTTAACGTGGTGTTACATTTCCTAAAATCTCACTGGTTTGAGCCTCTTCAAACTGTTGAGTTAAAATTTCTCACTTGGAAGGTGGTCATGTTGTTGGCCTTGGCATCTGCAAGGCGGGTGTCTGAATTGGCGGCCTTGTCTCATAAGAGCCCCTATCTCATTTTCCATGTGGATAGAGCAGAGTTGAGGACTCGTCCTCAATTTTTGCCTAAGGTGGTGTCATCGTTTCATATGAACCAACCTATTGTGGTGCCTGTGGCTACGGGAGATTTGGAGGATTCCAAACCCCTTGATGTAGTCAGGGCCTTAAAAATTTACGTACAGATGTAGCCACCTTTATCTTGAGTGGCCGCGGCGGTTGTCCCGTTCGACCATACGCAGCGTACTGTGGCGTAGCGAGGCGCGCCTAGCCACAGAGAGGCTATCTAATCGCACGGAGACAGACATTTGACGTTTGGCGTTACCTTTACGTGTAATACCTGCGATCAGCCACCAGATGTCGCTTTTTACAATCACCACTGCGCATGCGTGTGGTCTCCCGTAAAATACAATACTGACATACATAATAAGGACTACTTTACTAAGGCGTCTCATTACGCTGCATACAGCAAATACTGTACTCATTACGCTGCATTATTTAATACAGTACTGTACAGTATATACAGTACGACACCGACGCAAATACAGTAGTACAGCATACAGTATATGATCCATCTACAATACTTTATGAATACTGTATGTGAGCGTCCAAGTCCCGCAGACAAAACACAGTACTGTAAAACCAGTAGTGTACACTGTCGCAAATGGATGTGTGTTACAAGTTCACTATTGCCTCTCAAGATTAGGAATTTTCTACAGTGTTATCGTCCTAATCCCGTAGCCATTACAGCATAATCAAAACCAACGGATTTATACATTTGTCTGCGGCGAAGTGGTGAAGTGTTTCGCTTCCTATACTCAGAGTCCAGGGTTCGATTCCTTAAGTACGAATGCATGTTACTGTAGTTTTTTTCAGACACTTTATTATTTTTTTTATTCACATACTGTAAACCAGGGCATACAGTAGCTGCATGAGCGGTTCTATGCGATCGAGTCCGGTGTACCATAATGTGCAGGTTCTATGCAGGTTAAGGTACTATGCTCCGTACACAGTACACATACAATTCTGTAGCTGGGCAGACTGAATAGAAATGGCTACCACCTATGACTCCTTGCCCCACAGAGGCCCTAGGCTACGGAGCAAGTAATAGTCCAGATTGTACAGACTATGGGGCAATGCTGAAGGAGCGTCACAATCCCCTAGCTAAAATACACAGTATGCATATTATGGTACACCGGACTCGATGACATACTGTAGCACACTGGCAAAATGGCCGCCGCCCCTGAACCCTTGTGCAGGTTATGGGGCAATGCTGAAGGAGCGTCACAATCCCCTAGCCAAAATACACAGGGGAGGGATAAGCTACTGTAGGATTGCATACAGTATTACGGTACACCGGACTCAATCGCATAGCACACTGTCAAAACGACCACTACCCATGAACCCCCACCTCCTGAACCCCCACCTCGTGGCAGGCAGCAGTTGGGTATGGAATGAGAAATGGCATAAGCTGTGCAGGCTACGGGGCGATGCTGAAGGAGCGTCACAATCCCCTAGCCAAAATACACAGAGATACTGTAAGCGAGGTCTATGCACATTACAGTACTGTACGTTACACCGGGCTCGGTCGCATAGCAAACTGACAAAACACAAGTTTTACAGTACATACAGTAAAGCAGGCCAAAGCTGCAGGAGAGTTTCTACTGTAAAGGTTCTATGCACCGTACGGTAATGTACACATACCTGTACAATTCTATAGCAGGGCAGACTCAATTGAAATGGCTACCGCCTGTGACTCCTACAGTAGCTCCTAGGAGGCACTCAGCTATGGAGCAAATAACAGCACAGATTTTGCAGGCTACGGGGCAATGCTGAAGGAGCGTCACAATCCCCTAGCTACAATACACAGGGGTGATAGAGATAATCGAGTGGCTGGAGGGGGGTCCCCTTGATTTAAGGGGCCCCCACTCCTCCAGGGTACTCCGGCCAGGTGTGACTAGTTGGGTATTTAATTCCATGGCCGCAGGGACCTGTATAAAAGTCTCCCCCGGCTGTGCATTATCTGTCCAGCTAGTGGAGCCCAGTGCTGATTCAAAAAATATGGGGAACCCCTACGCTTTTTTTGTCCCCCTTATTTTTTGCACCAGGACCAGGCGCAGAGCCCGGTGCTGGTTCTAAAAAGATGGGGGATCCCGTGTCCATTTTTTCCGTATTCCTTCCGGAATTCGACTGCAATTGCATATACAGTACTGTACCCCTTAATGTCACTGCTTACAGTATACAGTATTTAGACATGAGCTTGTGTACAGTATCTGTCATGAGGTGCTTTTTTCACTGACACTATAACTTTTTTCTATTGTGATATACTGTACAGAGGCGGCAAACTAGCCAAACGGGAATAATCAGCTTCTGCAGAATAAAATGAGATGCTACAGTACATGCCTATATTCTGTGAGTGACTGCGGCTCTATGAAATTAAATCAGAAAATTGAAATATGAAATGCATTACTAATGTGTGGCATTACTGTACTGTATGTGTATAAGGTGTACTACAATATTTTCTGGTGTAACATAAGGAAAGGGCACTACTGCATGGTCTAATGCAGTGGTTCTCAAACTTGGTCCTCAGGACCCCACACAGTGCATGTTTTGCAGGTAAACCAGCAAGTGCACAGATGTATTCATTACTAACTGACACATTTTAGAAGGTCCATACAGTAGGTGGAGCTAATTTTTTCACTTGTGATTCTGTGAGACCTGCAAAACCTGCACTGTGTGGGGTCCTGAGGACTGAGTTTGAGAACCTGTGGTCTAATGTAAATAAAGATGAATGTGGTGGGGTGTAATGTGAATAAGGGGCATTACTGTTAGGAGTAATGTGGTACTATGATATGATGTCATGAGAATAAGAGACACCACTGCATGATATAATGTGAATAAAGTTGCAGTACTGTGTTGTGTCATTTCATCTTCGGGTATTATTGTGTTACCATGCCCCTTCCCAGCAAGAACATACTGTACACTGTTTTGGGCTGGCACTAAATGTGCACATTGTTCTTATTTAGATTATAGGGGGTAGGAGCGCCAAAATGGGTGATGGTGCTGGGAAAGGGGTGCAGGGTTAGAGGCGGAACTACGTAGCATCTGTGCAAGAGGGCATCAGCCAAAATCTAGCCTAGGGCATCATGTTGGTCAGGTTTGGCTCTGATAATACTGTATACTGTACTCTTACTGTACTTTGCATTCAATACAGATACTGTTTGCACACAGGTTTTACATGAATCATTGGCAATGCTGCAGGAGTGTCTCATTAGGCAATCTAAAATATACCACGACTATGGGTGGGGATACAGTAGGGAAGTTCTGTCACCATAAGCTGTCTGCTGTGTATAGCATATTTCCATCTGAGATGCATTTGTGTGTTTGTAATAAGAAAAAAACATTTTACTGTACATTTAGTGGATACAGTATTTCTCCCCCATAATGACGTATCATACTGTACAGGTACCCTCATGTACTGTACCGTACCATACTGTAAAATTGAATATTTATTGGAAAAACATCAATATTAATGTAAAAATAAAGTATTACAACATCCGATTCCATGTACTGCACTGATCAAAATGTACAGTACTCTTATTCAGGACTTATAAAACTGAAAATAACTGTTCATACAGTACACATCAATAACATTACTACTGTATAATATTCTACATTAGTTTATGCAATAATCAGACAAAGGCAATTTTATCATTTTTTTTAATAATGCACCAATTTAAAATTTTAAACAGAAAATACAGAACTACATATTTGTGGCTTGACCATTTCTTTCAACTACAACAGGTAATACTTTATACAGGTGATTTATATAATTATTACAATGTTCAGGTGTGAGTACTTCTAGACAAAATTTCTTTATCCCATCCACCAGTTGCTGTTTTGTTGTTGGCTTTGCAACACTCCTAACGTACCTCTTCAATTGAGCCCACACTAATTCGATTGGGTTCATGTCTGGTGATCTAATTAAAAAAAAAAAAAAAGCGTATAGAAAAAATTAATTACAGTACATTACAGTAAATAGAGAAAATTAAACATACAATATTGTACTGTTTATTAAACAAAATTTTTTTTTACAGTACTAGAGTGCTATCCAAAATTTTACTTGTACACTGTTGAAAGAATACTCACTCTGGTGGTGTGCGTTCCCAATTCATACCTTTCTCTTCCATAAATTTGGCTGAGGCGGAGTGTTTAGGATCATTGTCTTGGAATATCCTATGGTGAGTTGGGTAATATTTATTCACAAATGGCACCATACATTTCTCTACTATTGTTTCTTGGAAATATTTCTTATCCATGATTCCTACAGAAATCAAAAAATGTTGTTCATTAATAAGCAACTCCTTTTATTGTGCAGTTACACGTACTCTACAGTACAACATGTATTTTTACAGAACACAGGCACAGAATAAAGTATAGTACTGTACTGTACCTTCGAAAAATAATAGGGGACCAGCTCCTAATCGTGATATGCCTCCCCATACATGGATTTTCAATGGATGCTTTGGGCGTGGTTTTAAAGAGATATGGTTACGTTTCCTGAATGACATTCTGGAGAACCGCTCAAGGGCAACAGACGATTCATCTGTGAAAATGACATCATCAAATGTTTCACCACTCTCAATCCATCGCCGTGCCTGTTCCACTCTCTTTTCTTTATTCACATCTCTTATCATTGGAGATATCCTGTGAAGAGCCAAAAATAATGAAATCAGATACAGTTATGAAATTACAGATTTACAGATTACTGTATATACAGTAGACTGTATGTGCAGTATACTGTATTATATACCTACTGTATACATTAAACTGTACATACAGTACATTAAGTTACATACAGAGTAATATATATATACATACTGTACATACACACAAACACACACACACAGTATACAGTATGTAATCATCACAATAAGCCGGCAATGCTTCATTGCTGTCTCTGAGTGCCTATACAGTAGGTATCTCTTTTGGGATAGAATACTGTATATACAGTATATACACACACACATACTGTATATAGTATAAAGTACACACTCTGTATAATGATTTATGGCATTATTATATCACGTATCAAGGGATTATTAACAGTGCATTTACTGTATGGTTTATACTGCTATTCAGTATTTTACCTTGTTGCGCCAAAGGTCCATCCCATTTTCCGTCGCATCCTTCTGATGCTGGTGGCCGATATGTCCAGGTCATACTTGGAATGGAGAATTCGTTTTATTTGCAGAGCAGTACGCTCATCATCCTCACGAGTTAGTTCCTCCACAATTTGTTGCACTCTCCTACAGTACAATACAGTATGAAAAATATGAATTCATGAACAGCACAATCACAGTTACAATTGATGAAGTTTTTATTTTATTTCAAAAAAATTGTTTATGGTATAAAGCAAGTCATTTAAACATTACAGTAGTGTACAGTACGTACCATGTGCATTTTGTAGGAAATACAAATCTGGGCGTTGTTCTCTCGAATGCATGATAGCGCACCGTTTCTAAAGTGACTATAATGCCACTTTCCTTGAGCCATGCATGGATCTCTTTGATGGTTTTATTTTCTTTTTTCATGTTGGCGATTATCTTGCTCATCGTTTTGTTGATAGTTACTGGCATGTTGTCCAACTATAATTCCTGTATGGAGAGAAAACATTTGTGAATACTGTAGTCTAAAATTTACACATCTGAAAATGCATAAGAGTTTTATGATAGAAGTTAATACTGTACATGTTTACTATCCAGTACCTGATGTTCAAATTTAAGTATTGTATACTGTACAGTACTGAAAATACAACTTCAGTGTTATGGACTGCAATTAGTTTCCTGTATGAAACAGATACAGTACAGTAAATAACCCTCCTTGGAAGTGCATGGGCCCTGTGAGACTTACAGTAGTGTACAGCATAAGGGTCGACTGACATGATGTACAAGCATTACATACAGTACATGTCAGTACTGTATGTAAATTCTTCAATTATTGCCTAACAACAATGCTGCTTACTGTATATTAAATACTGTAGGCCTAGAAATGTGCATCTCAATATAGTAGTTAAAAACACAGGGGCCTACAGTATGTGGATAAGCGAGTTCTATGCACACTAAAAATGGCCACCGACCGTGAACCCCCAGCACGTGGCAGCGCTCGGATATGTAGTGAGATACAATATGGCATACATTTCACAGTTCAGGGGGCAATGCTGAAGGAGCGTCACAATCCCCTAGCTCAATTACATTGGGATAAGCGAGGTCTATGCACATTACGGTATACCGAGCTGGATCGCTTAGCAACCTGACAACATGGCCGCCGACCGTGAACTCCCAGCACGTGGCAGCGCTCGGATATGTAGTGAGATACAATATGGCATACATTTCACAGTTCAGGGGGCAATGCTGAAGGAGCGTCACAATCCCCTAGCTCAATTACATTGGGATAAGCGAGGTCTATGCACATTACGGTATACCGAGCTGGATCGCTTAGCAACCTGACAACATGGCCGCCGACCGTGAACTCCCAGCACGTGGCAGCGCTCGGATATGTAGTGAGAGATGGTATACATTTTAAAATACAGTACACCGGGATAAGTTGTACAGGCCATGGAGCAATGCACAGGGACATTCATCATTTACGTACAGTATATAAATAATTGTAAACCGTAAATGAAAGAATTACCGGTCAAATACTGTATGACGAAACTGTGTCAATGAGCTGGAACAGTATGGCCTGTGAAGAAGTTTTCGAAGGCAGAAACGGAGAGCAAATTATCAGGAGATTTCTGAAAGGTCGGAGAAGATCCACACAGCAAGTCTGCTTACGAGGAAACAGCTTTGCAAAGTGGGTAGCGGGGCGGTGACTGAGACGCTCTTTTATTCACATTCACACAAAAGGAATTCTTACCGCTGTGATTGGTGCCAATATAGGCGCATTCATCCTTACACCAATCACAGAGCATACTGTACAGGTACTTTTGAATGTGAATAAAAGAGCGTCTCAGTCACCGCCCGCCCGCTACCCACTTTGCAAATCTGTTTCCTCGTAGGCAGACTTGCTGTGTGGATCTTCTCCGACCTTTCAGAAATCTCCTGATAATTTGCTCTCCGTTTCTGCCTTCGAAAACTTCTTCACAGGCCATACTGTTCCAGCTCATTGACACAGTTTCGTCATACAGTATTTGACCGGTAATTCTTTCATTTACGGTTTACAATTATTTATATACTGTACGTAAATGATGAATGTCCCTGTGCATTGCTCCATGGCCTGTACAACTTATCCCGGTGTATTTTAAAATGTATACCATCTCTCACTACATATCCGAGCGCTGCCACGTGCTGGGAGTTCACGGTCGGCGGCCATGTTGTCAGGTTGCTAAGCGATCCAGCTCGGTATACCGTAATGTGCATAGACCTCGCTTATCCCAATGTAATTGAGCTAGGGGATTGTGACGCTCCTTCAGCATTGCCCCCTGAACTGTGAAATGTATGCCATATTGTATCTCACTACATATCCGAGCGCTGCCACGTGCTGGGAGTTCATGGTCGGCGGCCATTTTGTCAGGTTGCTAAGCGATCCAGCTCGGTATACCGTAATGTGCATAGACCTCGCTTATCCCAATGTAATTGAGCTAGGGGATTGTGACGCTCCTTCAGCATTGCCCCCTGAACTGTGAAATGTATGCCATATTGTATCTCACTACATATCCGAGCGCTGCCACGTGCTGGGAGTTCACGGTCGGCGGCCATTTTGTCAGGTTGCTAAGCGATCCAGCTCGGTATACCGTAATGTGCATAGACCTCGCTTATCCCAATGTAATTGAGCTAGGGGATTGTGACGCTCCTTCAGCATTGCCCCCTGAACTGTGAAATGTATGCCATATTGTATCTCACTACATATCCGAGCGCTGCCACGTGCTGGGAGTTCACGGTCGGCGGCCATTTTGTCAGGTTGCTAAGCGATCCAGCTCGGTATACCGTAATGTGCATAGACCTCGCTTATCCCAATGTAATTGAGCTAGGGGATTGTGACGCTCCTTCAGCATTGCCCCCTGAACTGTGAAATGTATGCCATATTGTATCTCACTACATATCCGAGCGCTGCCACGTGCTGGGAGTTCACGGTCGGCGGCCATTTTGTCAGGTTGCTAAGCGATCCAGCTCGGTATACCGTAATGTGCATAGACCTCGCTTATCCCAATGTAATTGAGCTAGGGGATTGTGACGCTCCTTCAGCATTGCCCCCTGAACTGTGAAATGTATGCCATATTGTATCTCACTACATATCCGAGCGCTGCCACGTGCTGGGAGTTCACGGTCGGCGGCCATTTTGTCAGGTTGCTAAGCGATCCAGCTCGGTATACCGTAATGTGCATAGACCTCGCTTATCCCAATGTAATTGAGCTAGGGGATTGTGACGCTCCTTCAGCATTGCCCCCTGAACTGTGAAATGTATGCCATACTGTATCTCACTACATATCCGAGCGCTGCCACGTGCTGGGGGTTCACGGTCGGTGGCCATTTTTAGTGTGCATAGAACTCGCTTATCCACATAGGCCCCTGTGTTTTTAACTACTATATTGAGATGCACATTTCTAGGCCTACAGTATTTAATATACAGTAAGCAGCATTGTTGTTAGGCAATAATTGAAGAATTTACATACAGTACTGACATGTACTGTATGTAATGCTTGTACATCATGTCAGTCGACCCTTATGCTGTACACTACTGTAAGTCTCACAGGGCCCATGCACTTCCAAGGAGGGTTATTTACTGTACTGTATCTGTTTCATACAGGAAACTAATTGCAGTCCATAACACTAATATTAAGCCCACTCCATTATCCACTCCTCCCCTGTGTATTAAACACCCCCTACCACCCTGGAAGTCATGTACCAGGGCCCCTTCATTCAGCACAATGCCCCCTTCTACAGTTTAGTGTTCTCCTTCCTGCCCCATCTGTGCAGTAAAGGAATAATTAGCAGAAATTATTTCTCCAGGTCCTACTGTACATACTGAGCGAAAGATAGAACCCCCCCTATCCCCCGCGGAGCATCAAAGCTGCCGCTGATAGCTCCCCCCACCCCTTCCGCTGGTGAGTGGGTAGGGGCCCCAGTGCATTGCTGTGTCCAGGGGCCCACACTGCTGTTAAGATGGCTCTAGTAATTGAGCTAGGGGATTGTGACGCTCCTTCAGCATTGCCCCTGGACTGTACCATACTGTATCTCACTCCATATCCAAGCGCTGCCACGTGCTGGGAGTTCACGGTCGGTGGCCATTTTGTCAGGTTGCTAAGCGATCCAGCTCGGTATAACGTAATGTACATAGACCTTGCTTATCCCGGTGTACTACAGGTATGTGCAGTAGTACTGAATGATTGCTATCACTTGTGGTGAAACACCTATCTTATCAAATACAGTAACTACTGTACAGTATAGTTGTTCGCACAGGTGATGGTAATCATACTGTATATTTAAACTGAAGTCCGTAACAGAGCATTCTGTCCCTCCTGCAGAGGTTCTTGTTGGGAGGCACAGGGAAAAAAGGCAAATACTGTACAGTATTTGCACTTTACTGTTGTGCACTTTATTTGAAAATGTACAGTTGTTTGCTATTTTTAGCATGCTGTGCTTTACATGTTTTCTTATTGTGGTTTTTATATTTTTAGACAAAAGACAAAGAATGCAGACTACCAGATTTTACGGGAGTGCCAAAACCCACCCATCAGTGGCACAGAAACTTGCTGCATTAGTCCCACAAAAGAAGAAGAAAACTGCCAAGGCGGCTCAGAAAGAAAATGTGGTGAAACCACGAAAAAATGCCAAGGCAAAGAATAATACGTTGGAGATGATATGTGGTGTGGCAAATGATGTAATTGTTCCATCTCCTGCAGATCACAGTGTTCAGCCAATGAATCTGGAAATACCGGTGCTAGAG
This sequence comes from Pseudophryne corroboree, assembly GCF_028390025.1. Classification (NCBI taxonomy): domain Eukaryota; kingdom Metazoa; phylum Chordata; class Amphibia; order Anura; family Myobatrachidae; genus Pseudophryne; species Pseudophryne corroboree. The sequence continues at coordinate 255,026,391 of NC_086447.1, forward strand.
GACGTGACAAACACGCTGCATCAGGAAGCTTCTTTTTTGGACCATGTAGCCACCCCTGGACAAGAAGACATGACACATTCACCACGAAGAAGGTTGCATTTCACAGATGTGAACACCAAAGTGCAGGACTGCCAGTGTACCTGTCCTGTTTTACTAAAGGAGCTACTCAGTAAGGTGACCAATATGGAGTCAGAAGTTGGTGGACAGGTCAATCAGCTGCAGACCGATGTGGCTGGCCTTAAAGAAGGCATAAAGGAACAGATGGTAGAAGCCATGAAGAAAGTCATTGAACAAACGAGGGAAGAATGGCAAGTTGGAGTTTGCCGCACCATCATTGCAACACACCACCAAGCGGTTCAAGTCAGCGGCCTGGACGACCGAGGCCTGGAGGACCGCAGAGGAGGCCTGGAGGACCGCAGAGGAGGCCTGGAGGACCGCAGAGGAGGCCTGGAGGACCGCAGAGGAGACCTGGAGGACCGCAGAGGAGGCCTGGAGGACCGCAGCGGACTGGACGAAGTCAGCGGCATGGACGACCGCAGAGGAGGCCTGGAGGACCGCAGAGGAGGCCTGGAGGACCGCAGAGGAGGCCTGGAGGACCGCAGAGGAGGCCTGGAGGACCGCAGAGGAGGCCTGGACGACCGCAGAGGAGACCTGGAGGACCGCAGCGGACTGGACGAAGTCAGCGGCATGGAGGACCGCAGAGGAGGCCTGGAGGACCGCAGAGGAGGCCTGGAGGACCGCAGAGGAGGCCTGGAGGACCGCAGAGGAGGCCTGGACGACCGCAGAGGAGGCCTGGGGGACCGCAGCAGCGGACTGGACGAAGTCAGCGACTTGGACGACCGCAGAGGAGGCCTGGAGGACCGCAGAAGAGGCCTGGAGGACCGCAGAGGAGGCCTGGACGACCGCAGAGGAGGCCTGGACGACCGCAGAGGAGGCCTGGACGACCGCAGAGGAGGCCTGGGGGACCGCAGCAGCGGACTGGACGAAGTCAGCGACTTGGACGACCGCAGAGGAGGCCTGGAGGACCGCAGAAGAGGCCTGGAGGACCGCAGAGGAGGCCTGGAGGACCGCAGAGGAGGCCTGGAGGACCGCAGCGGACTGGACGAAGTCAGCGGCATGGAGGACCGCAGAGGAGGCCTGGAGGACCGCAGAGGAGGCCTGGAGGACCGCAGAGGAGGCCTGGAGGACCGCAGAGGAGGCCTGGAGGACCGCAGAGGAGGCCTGGAGGACCGCAGAGGAGACCTGGAGGACCGCAGAAGAGACCTGGAGGACCGCAGAAGAGACCTGGAGGACCGCAGAGGCCTGGACCACAGCAGCGGACTGGACGAAGTCAGCGACTTGGGCGAACGCAGAGGAGGCCTGGAGGACCGCAGAAGAGACCTGGAGGACCGCAGAAGAGACCTGGAGGACCGCAGAGGCCTGGACCACAGCAGCGGACTGGACGAAGTCAGCGACTTGGGCGAACGCAGAGGAGGCCTGGACGACCACAGAGGCCTGGAGGACCGCAGAGGAAACATGGAGGACCGCAGAGGAGGCCTGGAGGACCGCAGAGGAGGCCTGGAGGACCGCAGAGGAGGCCTGGAGGACCGCAGAAGAGACCTGGAGGACCGCAGAGGAGGCCTGGAGGACCGCAGAGGAGGCCTGGAGGACCGCAGAAGAGACCTGGAGGACCGCAGAGGAGGCCTGGAGGACCGCAGAGGAGGCCTGGAGGACCGCAGAGGAGGCCTGGAGGACCGCAGAGGAGGCCTGGAGGACCGCAGAGGAGGCCTGGAGGACCGCAGAAGAGACCTGGAGGACCGCAGAGGAGGCCTGGAGGACCGCAGAGGAGGCCTGGAGGACCGCAGAGGAGGCCTGGAGGACCGCAGAGGAGGCCTGGAGGACCGCAGAGGCCTGGACCACAGCAGCGGACTGGACGAAGTCAGCGACTTGGACGACCGCAGAGGAGGCCTGGAGGACCGCAGAAGAGACCTGGAGGACCGCAGAAGAGACCAGGAGGACCGCAGAAGAGACCTGGAGGACCGCAGAGGAGGCCTGGAGGACCGCAGAGGGCTGGACGACCGCAGAGGCCTGGATTCAAGTGTGCTGTTGCCAGGAACACCAATGATGACCAGCACACCTGCTCACAGGCCACTTCGCAATACATTCGGAGGCTCTCTGAACAATATTGCCCTGGCTGTCATCTCAACTTCCCTGGACGACCATCTGTACAGAGCTTCAAATGGACATATTCAGAAATATGCATATTCTCTGTTCCAGCACCATGTACGGTACGACAAATACTTGACGTGGGCCAATCGTGTGAACTTTGATGGTTCCAAGGGCAAACTTCCGCTGCCCAAAAATCTGGTACATGACATCATGGCTAGGTGTGAACGCCGCGTGAGGATTGGTGATCCAGAAAAGAGGAAGATAAGGGATACCATAAACTCTGTGCTGAGAACGAAGAGGAAAATGACTTGGAAGCTCGACTATGATGAAACCAGATCATTACCTACCTCCTAGCTTCAGCACATCAGCTTCACACAGCTGAAGCTAAAAAATTGTGTCAATGTACCTGTATGACCTGTACATTTTCTGGGGCTGCATGCACTGTGCTGAATCCACTTGGAGCAGCTCGGTTACTCAAAGGGGAGTGCATGAACTTGGCTCACCACATTCCTGGTAATGTAAGGGCCTGTTACAAGTTGCCCCTTTTATTCCTGTTGATTTTTTGGGCGCTGCTGTATCTATCCAGTAGCAGCCGAGTCCATTGTGCTGTGTCCATCTGGGGCCTTGGGCTGCGTTTCCATCCAGGGGCTGCTGTTGTCAGTCCTCTATTCTGGTGTCCGTATGCGACAGTGTTAAAAAGCAAAAGACAAAAACGAAAAATAATTCAAAAAAGCAAAACCTAAAAATAAAGTACAAAAACCATTACCCCGCACCACCACCACAAAAAAATAAATTATAAAAATGTTAAAGTTGATATTGTTACTGTATTTGTGCTGTTACCTTTTGATTAAAGTACCGTACAGTATGTGTGATGTTGGCTTTATTACAATACAGTACAGTATGTGTGATGTTACATGTTCCAAATGATTTTGTCCGTAAATAAAGTGTTTCTTAAAATAAACATGACGTGGTTTCCAATGTTTGTATTCCCAACTTCCTGTACTGTATAAATTAGTACTACTGTATGATGGGAATTCAATTAAGAGTGGTATACTGTATGTAAAACAACTTGGTTAGGCATCTTGCATTTCATATTTTAATAAAAACCACAGGAAACTTCTATTTTTAAAAGTTTATTGAAGAAAAAAAAGGTGTTTTTTTTTAAATAAAGTTTGAAAGTTAATTAAAACAAAAAAGTAGTTTGTTCTTCGTTACATTCTTTTCTTGTGTATATAGATATCTGTGGGGAAAAAAAAAAAAAAAGTATTAAAGTAAAGACACTCATGTTCATTTGTTTTCCAAGAAAATTTGTGGAACCACACAGCCCAGCAATAAGTCATGCTGGGCTGTGTGGTTCCACAAAAGGCATGCGGTACAAAGTGAAATAGTGGTGTCAGTGGTCAGCACTTTGACACGCTAACATTTGTGGAACCACACAGCAATGGCTGACACACATAAAATGGCTGACACACACAAAATGCCTGACACACACAAAATGCCTGACACACACAAAATGCCTGACACACACAAAATGCCTGACACACACATGCTGGAGTGAAAACACATGTTTGCCAAACAGTCGACAGCACATGTCGGCCAGATGGCCGACCAAACTTGCTCCAAATCACCCCAAACTGGCCAGAAAGCACCCCAGCACACTCAGGAGGTACTGTACACCACAGCTAAATTAGGAGAGAATTTCATTACAAACAGCCAGATCTTGCAGATTATCTGCCAGATAATTGTATGGTGTACAGTATGCCTATCTTATACAGTAGAAAAAGATACTATACAATGGAGTACAAGAACAAAAATTTTTATTAAATAAAATTAAATTAAACTTAATAAAATATTAAAATAGTGGTCCACTAGGAGGTGGACCACCACCCGCTGGAGCTGGATGGCACGCTGCAACTGTTCTGTGGGAAAAAAAGGACAGTATTACAAAACAAATACTGAATACTTTACAGTGTAGTAATGGCAATACAGTACTTTACTCTATATTAGACAATATTGTTATTTACAATGTACAGTACTGTATTGTCAGTACAGTAAATCAAACACTACTGTATGCTGTCGAGGTAATTTAAACATTGCTTTAGTTTACCTCTTGTATAAGTGGGCTGCTGCCTGCCCGCTTCTGGGCCAGCCCACCTATCTTGCCCCTGTCTGGGGCCCCCATAAATAATTGGCACTATATTGGAGAAAAAAAAACATTTAGTCACATTCAAATAGTAAACAATTATTACTGTATACTGTAGGTACAGTATTATACTGTATTGCTGGTATTCAAAATATAAAGTACTGTACAAGAGTTTAGCTTCAATAGGTCATAAACAAATTGTCAAAGGAATTAAACACCACAGTACAAATACTGTAGACATTTACTGTATGTATTAGCAGTCATGACATTTCATGACCGCTTCAGAAAAAAGAGGGTTACAGTACTGTAGGTGGTGTTGTAGGGAGTACTATCCATAATAGTGGACTGTACTCAGAGCCAGCCATAAATAATATGATTCCCTAGTCAAGTTTTTGGATGCTGCCCCCTTGCACAGATGCTATTTCCGCCTCTGAGCCTGTACCCCTTTCCCAGCACCATCACCCCTCAACCATAGCAGTCGTCATTTTGGTGCTCCTCCAACTTACTGTACTGTATGTTTAAAATAGCAACAGTGTGCACATTCGGTGTGCATCCCAAAACGGTGCATGTTCTTGCTGGGAAGGGGCAAGGCCACACAGTAATTCCCCAATCTGAAATGACGCCACACAGTACTGCAACTTTATTCACAACATATCATGCAATAGTGTCTCTTTTTCTCGTTACATCATATGATAGTACCACATTACTCCTCAAAGTATTCCCACTTATTCACATTGCATCACATCATATTGCTCTTTGTTCACATTAGACCACACAGTAGTGCCCTTGCTACAGTATATGTTACACAACAAAGTACTGTATACACATAATGCTGCACATTAGTAATGCATTTTGTATGCACAGAATATACTGTAGGCATGCTGCATATCATATTAATCAGCAGAAGCTGCTTGTGCCCCTGGGCATTTGGCAAGTATGCCTATGCCTAGGGCAGGCTCAGACTGGAGATCAGTACGTAATCCCGCTGGACGGGATCCCGGCAGTCAAAATACAGACGCCGGAATCCCGACCACACAATCCCGACAGGGGCGGCGAGCGGAAAGCAGCCCCTTGCATGCTTGCTTCGCTCGCCACGCGGTGGGCACGGTGCCTCGCTACGCTCTACACACTATTATATCAGTAGTCAGGAAACGCAGCATGCATTTGTGGAGTGAAGAGGGTGAAAAAGGAGAGAAAGTACAGTTTGTACTGTAAGGTTATGTCAGAGGGTGTGAAGATGATCAGCTCAGTGTTATACATGTTACAGTAAGTTAGAATACAGTACAGTGCATTATGTATTTCTATTTTATTACCAGGTGTCTCCTCCACTGGTTGGCGACGGACTGTAAAAAGATAATACAGTACAGTTAGTCATATCAGTTTGACTTAAAATAATGTTGGAGAAAAAAAAATACTGTAATTACAGTACCAACTATTGCTACTGTACAGTATATTTACCAAAAATGTATTCTGGCTCGTCGTCTGTGGGTAAAAGAGAAGAATATTATAAGATACAGTATACAGTAAAAAGTATAGTAATAGTACACTAGTGTCCAGGCCCAGTGTCAGGTGGGTAAAAAAAGGTATGCTTGTGACAGGCATGGTGATTCCAAGGGACCCCACCGAGACCATCAGAAAATTTGTGAGTGACCCGTATGCCGGTGATTATGACTAGAATAAGGTACAGTAGCAACTCTTTTTTCTTTTGAATTATGTATACTGTACAGTACTGTATGTGCATATTGTACAGTACACTTAAAATATTTAGCAGTTACTGTAGTGGTAATTTTTGGGATGACAGTATTAGCATACTGTAAGCATCCAACTGAGGCCCCCAAACAGATGCCGCCACTAGGTACAGTACGTGCCTCTCGTGCCTAATGGGAAATTCATCACTGACAGTATCTAGAGAGATGAATGGAGAGACAGTGACAAGGGGTGAGAGAGAGAGAGAGAGAGAAATTGAGTAAGATGGGTGTTTTTTTTAGAACAGGATGTTGTCCATACAGTAGCAACCAATCAAATATCACCTACTGTACTGTATTATCGTCTGTAAGTGTAACTAGATACTGTAAATGTTAATGTGGGATGTGATCGGTTGCTACTGTATGGGCAATATCACCAGTTCAAACAAAAACAATTTTCATCCGATTTCTACGCATTTGCCAGAAAAATCTGATGAAAAGTGCTACTCTGATGGCATCAGATCAATGTCAGTAATAATTCTTACCACTAAATGCAGCAGCATCATCATCATCCTCCTCCTCCTCCGTGGCCTGTTCCAGTGTAGGGCCTGTGAAAAAAAACATTAATGTGAAAAAAAAAAAAGGTTCATTCCAGGAAATACACATACCCTCCAACATGACCCGCCCCACTAGGTACAAAATGCTCTGGTTCTGGACTTCCCTCTTAATTTATTATTGCCATCACCTGTGAAGAAACAGCTTTCTTATCATATAACTAGTTCAACACAGGTGATGGAAATCATAAATTAAGAGGGAAGTCTAGAAACAGAGCAGTGCGGCGGGTCATGTTGGAGGGTCTGCATACAGAAACATAGAATTTGATGACAAATACTGTAAGAACCACTTTGCCCATCTAATCTGCCTCTTTTTTTTAACCTTTTTTTTACATCAAACCTTATAACAATTTTCCCCAAACATCACATGATGCAAAGATAAATAAATAAAAAAAGAGGTGCAAGATGGAATTGTGATTGGGCCCTCCCAACCACCCTTATGTTATATAAACAGGGTCTGCCACACGACTGTGGCTGAAATGACTGGTTGGTTTGGGCCCCCACCAAAAAAAGAAGCAATCAATCTCTCCTTGCTCAAACTGGCTCTACAGAGGCACGATGTACCGGACTGGACTTACTTAATGGGTGCAGTGAGGTGATGGACATAGAGATAGAGTCCTGGTCCTCCTCCTCCGCCACCGCCTGTGACAGTGTAGGGCCTGTGAAAGCAAAAAATCCATGAAATATACTTTTGTATTCTGTGTTGAATACAGTAAAGCAAAAATTCAGTCAGGAATTGGAGGAGGAGAGTAAATTTCGCACACAGAGACGAGAATGTCGAGGCCAGAATCAGGGGGTAGTGGAGGAGGGTTAGGATACCGTACCTCACCCTGTTGGGATTGCTGCAATCAGGATGCCACTGTCGGTCACCTGACCGCTAGAATCCTGACTGCTGGTCACGCAAACCCAACCCATTGGTTTAACACAATGTACAGTACAGTACAATACTGCAGTTTACTTACCAAGTTGGGGAGAGGGTTTTTCATCCTCATCCTCACTGTCAATAATTACTGAGTTGAAAATAAAAAAATATTATAAACAAAATACAGTAGAGTACAGTTACTACAAAATTGCACAGTAGTACAGTGCTACAGGAGGCAGAGATATATTCATAATACAGTAGGAGCAGAATGACTGTCCAGCGGTAGGGGACATACAGTACTGTATTTAAAAGACCTGCTGTCTGGATCCCGACATTCAGAATGCAGAGTGTGGATTCAGAGTATGATTGGAGGGTTAGGCTAGTGGAGGGTGGGTCGGATGCACAATTTTGGGCACCATAATACAAAATGGATATCGTGGAACTACAAAAGGTTTAGAGGCGGGCGACCAAAGTGATGAAGTGGATTGAGAAGATGGAATACAAGGAAAGGCAGGCTAGGCATGTTTACATTGGAAAAGAGGAGATTAAGAGGGGACATGATTAACCTTTACAAATATACTGTATACAGTAAGGGGACAATACACAGGAACGGTTTTTGATAAGATGGACACAGAGGACACGTGCACAGTAACTCTTGTTGAAGTAGAGGCGATTTCGCACAGAGGCGAAAAGGGGTCTTCACAGTGAGGGAAATACTGTACAGTACATGTTTGGAATTCCCTGCCTGAAAAGTAATAAAAGTGGACTTGGTCAATACTTTTAAGAATGGGCTTGAGAAAATCCTACTGTACTTACTATAATCTGGCTCCTCTTCCTCCCCCGAATCAATGGGAATGAGCTCCTCCTCTGTATCAATTACGAGGCGGTCTGTGTGTAAAAGATGACAAGTATTGTAAAATACAAAAATTACAGTAATACTGTAGGAAACTAGTGTGTCTGTAACAAAAAGTAATTATTACCACTTCCGGAGCTCTCGGATGCAGCAGGTGGTGGTGGTGGTGGTGTTGGTACTGTGGGAAAAAAAATAACAGTACTGTAAGTGAAGCTGTCAATTTGAAACATGTACTGTACAGTATCCAGGACACATGTACAGTAGTGTAACAACGATGACAGTCACACCAGAATTCTCGTTACACAATACCTGGCAGCGCAGCAGGTGGTGGTGGTGGTGGTGGTGGAACTGTGGGAAAAAAAATAACAGTACTGTAAGTGAAGCTGTCAATTGGAAACATGTACTGTACAGTATCCAGGACACATGTACAGTAGTGTAACAACGATGACAGTAGCACCAGAATTCTCGTTACACAATACCTGGCAGCGCAGCAGGTGGTGGTGGTGGTGGTGGTGGTACTGTGGGAAAAAAAATAACAGTACTGTAAGTGAAGCTGTCAATTGGAAACATGTACTGCACAGTATCCAGGACACATGTACAGTAGTGTAACAACGATGACAGTAGCACCAGAATTCTCGTTACACAATACCTGGCAGCGCAGCAGGTGGTGGTGGTGGTGGTGGTGGTGGTACTGTGGGAAAAAAAATAACAGTACTGTAAGTGAAGCTGTCAATTTGAAACATGTACTGTACAGTATCCAGGACACATGTACAGTAGTGTAACAACGATGACAGTAGCACCAGAATTCTCGTTACACAATACCTGGCAGCGCAGCAGGTGGTGGTGGTGGTGGTGGTGGTACTGTGGGAAAAAAAATAACAGTACTGTAAGTGAAGCTGTCAATTTGAAACATGTACTGTACAGTATCCAGGACACATGTACAGTAGTGTAACAACGATGACAGTAGCACCAGAATTCTCGTTACACAATACCTGGCAGCGCAGCAGGTGGTGGTGGTGGTGGTGGTGGTACTGTGGGAAAAAAAATAACAGTACTGTAAGTGAAGCTGTCAATTTGAAACATGTACTGTACAGTATCCAGGACACATGTACAGTAGTGTAACAACGATGACAGTAGCACCAGAATTCTCGTTACACAATACCTGGCAGCGCAGCAGGTGGTGGTGGTGGTGGTGGTGGTACTGTGGGAAAAAAAATAACAGTACTGTAAGTGAAGCTGTCAATTTGAAACATGTACTGTACAGTATCCAGGACACATGTACAGTAGTGTAACAACGATGACAGTAGCACCAGAATTCTCGTTACACAATACCTGGCAGCGCAGCAGGTGGTGGTGGTGGTGGTGGTGGTACTGTGGGAAAAAAAATAACAGTACTGTAAGTGAAGCTGTCAATTTGAAACATGTACTGTACAGTATCCAGGACACATGTACAGTAGTGTAACAACGATGACAGTAGCACCAGAATTCTCGTTACACAATACCTGGCAGCGCAGCAGGTGGTGGTGGTGGTGGTACTGTGGGAAAAAAAATAACAGTACTGTAAGTGAAGCTGTCAATTTGAAACATGTACTGTACAGTATCCAGGACACATGTACAGTAGTGTAACAACGATGACAGTAGCACCAGAATTCTCGTTACACAATACCTGGCAGCGCAGCAGGTGGTGGTGGTGGTGGTGGTGGTACTGTGGGAAAAAAAATAACAGTACTGTAAGTGAAGCTGTCAATTTGAAACATGTACTGTACAGTATCCAGGACACATGTACAGTAGTGTAACAACGATGACAGTAGCACCAGAATTCTCGTTACACAATACCTGGCAGCGCAGCAGGTGGTGGTGGTGGTGGTGGTGGTACTGTGGGAAAAAAAATAACAGTACTGTAAGTGAAGCTGTCAATTTGAAACATGTACTGTACAGTATCCAGGACACATGTACAGTAGTGTAACAACGATGACAGTAGCACCAGAATTCTCGTTACACAATACCTGGCAGCGCAGCAGGTGGTGGTGGTGGTGGTACTGTGGGAAAAAAAATAACAGTACTGTAAGTGAAGCTGTCAATTTGAAACATGTACTGCACAGTATCCAGGACCAAAAAGGGGTCCGGCCAATAAACAATCTGCATCAGAGAAGCAAGATACAGTATGCTTAAAGTATACAGTACTATATACTAGATCGCCAACAAACGTAAATTAACAAACAACTATCACTGGAATTTACCATCCTCATCCCGTAGCGAAGCACGGGTATTCAGCTATCTACAATGTTATTTATACTTTGTGTTTAATATTTACATTTAGTTTTGTAAACAGACATTCTTAACATTAACGGATTGCAGCGAGTTATCTGTGATGGTCAGGACAGGGGGTTGGGACTATAGAAATCACTATGTACTGTACACTACTGTATTTGACAATACTTACCAGCTTGGCGGCGCCTGTCCCGCCTCCTGTGACGTCGTGCTACCAGCCCTGTAAAAATATATATACAGTATAATGGCAGCATACTGTACAGCCAATGAAATTCAACATTGACAGCATCTTTATGACATCACAATAAATGGAATTGTTCATTCTAGTACCCTGCACCTAATCACTCAGGAGGGCATAGTGTACTGTACTGTCTTCAAAACTTAAGGGGCACATTTCTAAATGTGACATACAGTACACTTACAGTATCGCTACAGTACAGTAGGTCCAGGGTATTAGACAGAACACTACCTTTATAGACATTGTAACACACATAAGCATTGCCCTTATAAACATTATGACACACATCAGCATGCAGCCCTCCCACCCTTAACCATCTCAGTACTGTTCATTACATTACAAATTGATTTCATGACAGATGATGCAGTACTCACCTGAATTCATCTTATTCACGTCATGTCACAGTAGTGCAGTTTATTCACGTCACAGTACTGTCCTTGATTCACGTTGTGTCACACAGTAGAGCACCGTATTCACGTCACAGTACTGTCCTTGATTCACGTTGTGTCACACAGTAGAGCACCGTATTCACGTCACAGTACTGTCCTTGATTCACGTTGTGTCACACAGTAGAGCACCTTATTCACGTCACAGTACTGTCCTTGATTCACGTTGTGTCACACAGTAGAGCACCGTATTCACGTCACAGTACTGTCCTTGATTCACGTTGTGTCACACAGTAGAGCACCTTATTCACGTTACTGTACGTCACAGTAGTGCAGTAGTATATCCACATTACGTCACAAAGTAGAGATCTGCCAGTCATGAACCTTATGCAAGAGTAATGCACGTCAGAACACATTAGGCCACTGTAACATCCCTTAGAATAATTTCTGCCAAAGTAACATCCCTTAGAACACTGTACTATCTGAAACACAAATTTCGGCACACTGCAATTAAACCACACAATGCACTGCACGACTGCGTGATATGACAAACTGCACATTTCCCTGCAAAATATGATACAATGTACACTACACAAAAAACTGCAATTACCACATGTGTATACAGTACACTGCACGACAGTGCTGGCCCTAGCCAGGTACAGATACAGCCGCAGTCACGCAAAATATAGGCATGCCGCATATCATTTTAATCAGCAGAAGCTGCTGGTGCCCCTAAGCATAGCAAATGCCCTAGGCATTTGCCTACTGTAGTTTGCCTATGCCTAAGGCCGGCTCTGCTGCACGATGTGATTCACTATGTATTACACTCACTGCACAATACCATATTCTGAATGTACACTGCATGACACGCTGCAATTACGCAGCACGATACACTGTGATACATTGCATATACTGTACACTGCATGATACTGTACACTGCACAATCGTAGACCACCTGGATTGTAAAGAACTACTGTATATACACAAGTTTAAAAAAATAACAATTGTTTTTGTAAAACGCATGTCGATCTTTTTCCATGTCAACTTAACGACCATGTCAACCTACAGTAACTGGTGTCAACCAATTTCAAAAGCCGCACCATCTAGGTCGACGCAAAAAAACAAATTGACCTTTTGACCCGGGTTAATGTTTGGTCCTTGTTTAACCATTTGTTTACCACAAATACTGTACAGTGCTGTATAGACCGGATACCTGCTGCTACAGCAGCCCCTGCTATAATGTACTGTACCTGTAACTACAGTAACTTAAAGTACAGTAATCTACAGTAATGTACTGTACTTACAATCCCTTATGGCCTGCAGGCGTCGTGGGGTCCGCCTCACGAGGTCACTCCACCTCCTCTGGAGAGACCTCACCGTTCTCCTCCGGTTGTAGGTCCGGAGGATATCCCTGCTGGCCCTCCTATATGCCCTAACTTTCTCCTCGTTGCTGGCGAGAGTTCTGTCCCGCCAGCGAACGAGGAGACGCAGCTCACCCAGAGTATAGGGACGGTCACGTACTACAGGTACAGCAGCCATGCTTATGCTCAATGAGCGATCCAGACGTCGTGCGTCTCAGACGTCGTGCGTCTCAGACGTCGTGCGTTCCAGGCATTCAACGTACAGTACTGTAGTTACTGTACTTTGTGACAGTTTCCCTTAGTTTTACATATGCCCTTTCTTTGACCACAGTATTTTCCACTGTCTTGCCCTACGCCCTTCCCTCCTGGGAGCCTTCACAGGTCTTATGCTATACACAAATACCGAAGATGCACAGTCCGTCAGAATACACTCATTTCATTCACGCTGTTTGGGTGCATTTAGCGTAAAGAATCGCTCCTGCAGATGTACTTTGATTTATGTGAAACCTGTGTGCATCCTTCCATTGACTGTCTTACAATGTAAATAAAATAATACAGTGCATTATTACAGAAAAAAAAAAAAAAAAGAAAGAAAGCACATCATGTCTCGAACCCTGGACCCCCAGTGAGGGAGGTGGGAGCCTTCACCCCTAGCCCACGACGCCTCATGAGAGATTTCTAATTTCATGTGTGAAAGTACTGCAAACAGCGCCCGGCCCTCGCCCCATTGCTGTTGGTTTATGCCTTAGAGGACTCGGATGCTCGCATTTGTAAAGCACGGTGTTTTCCTCCGCCTCCTGCTAGCCTGTTGCCCTTCCCCCATGGGAGCCTGCACAGATCATGCAGTAGACAGGGAGGGAATGCAGGTCATGTGCAATACACAAACGCCCACTGTAGTACTATTTTGCTCACTTACAGTACCGTACTGTAGGTTGCATTTAGCGTAAAGAATCGCTCCTGCAGATGTACTTTGATTTATGTGAAACCTGTGTGCATCCTTCCATTGGATGTACTGTATTGGAGAGAAAAAAAAAATGTTAAAGTGAATGTCACGGGAACACATTAAAAATAAGGTTGGCACTTCCTTCCCATTGGTGTTGGTTTACAGTATGCCGTAGTGTACTCGGACGCTCATGTAATTGCATTTCAAAGGCACAGTATTTTCCATCGTCTCCCCCCTACCCCCATCGCCCTTCCCCCCTGGGGGCCTGCACAGGGAGGAAATTCAGGTCCTGTGCAATGCACAAACGCTGAAGATCTACAGTACTGTTTTGCTTAGTTGGTAGCGCCAGAATACACTCATTTCATTCACGCTGTTTGGGTGCATTTAGCGTAAAGAATCGCTCCTGCAGATGTACTTTGATTTATGTGAAACCTGTGTGCATCCTTCCATTGACTGTCTTACAATGTAAATAAAATAATACAGTGCATTATTACAGAAAAAAAAAAAAAAAAAGAAAGAAAGCACATCATGTCTCGAACCCTGGACCCCCAGTGAGGGAGGTGGGAGCCTTCACCCCTAGCCCACAACGCCTCATGAGAGATTTCTAATTTCATGTGTGAAAGTACTGCAAACAGCGCCCGGCCCTCGCCCCATTGCTGTTGGTTTATGCCTTAGAGGACTCGGACGCTCGCATTTGTAAAGCACGGTGTTTTCCTCCGCCTCCTGCTAGCCTGTTGCCCTTCCCCCATGGGAGCCTGCACAGATCATGCAGTAGACAGGGAGGGAATGCAGGTCATGTGCAATACACAAACGCCCACTGTAGTACTATTTTGCTCACTTACAGTACCGTACTGTAGGTTGCATTTAGCGTAAAGAATCGCTCCTGCAGATGTACTTTGATTTATGTGAAACCTGTGTGCATCCTTCCATTGGATGTACTGTATTGGAGAGAAAAAAAAAAATGTTAAAGTGAATGTCACGGGAACACATTAAAAATAAGGTTGGCACTTCCTTCCCATTGGTGTTGGTTTACAGTATGCCGTAGTGTACTCGGACGCTCATGTAATTGCATTTCAAAGGCACAGTATTTTCCATCGTCTCCCCCCTACCCCCATCGCCCTTCCCCCCTGGGGGCCTGCACAGGGAGGAAATTCAGGTCCTGTGCAATGCACAAACGCTGAAGATCTACAGTACTGTTTTGCTTAGTTGGTAGCGCCAGAATACACTCATTTCATTCACGCTGTTTGGGTGCATTTAGCGTAAAGAATCGCTCCTGCAGATGTACTTTGATTTATGTGAAACCTGTGTGCATCCTTCCATTGACTGTCTTACAATGTAAATAAAATAATACAGTGCATTATTACAGAAAAAAAAAAAAAAAAAAGAAAGAAAGCACATCATGTCTCGAACCCTGGACCCCCCAGTGAGGGAGGTGGGAGCCTTCACCCCTAGCCCACGACGCCTCATGAGAGATTTCTAATTTCATGTGTGAAAGTACTGCAAACAGCGCCCGGCCCTCGCCCCATTGCTGTTGGTTTATGCCTTAGAGGACTCGGACGCTCGCATTTGTAAAGCACGGTGTTTTCCTCCGCCTCCTGCTAGCCTGTTGCCCTTCCCCCATGGGAGCCTGCACAGATCATGCAGTAGACAGGGAGGGAATGCAGGTCATGTGCAATACACAAACGCCCACTGTAGTACTATTTTGCTCACTTACAGTACCGTACTGTAGGTTGCATTTAGCGTAAAGAATCGCTCCTGCAGATGTACTTTGATTTATGTGAAACCTGTGTGCATCCTTCCATTGGATGTACTGTATTGGAGAGAAAAAAAAAAATGTTAAAGTGAATGTCACGGGAACACATTAAAAATAAGGTTGGCACTTCCTTCCCATTGGTGTTGGTTTACAGTATGCCGTAGTGTACTCGGACGCTCATGTAATTGCATTTCAAAGGCACAGTATTTTCCATCGTCTCCCCCCTACCCCCATCGCCCTTCCCCCCTGGGGGCCTGCACAGGGAGGAAATTCAGGTCCTGTGCAATGCACAAACGCTGAAGATCTACAGTACTGTTTTGCTTAGTTGGTAGCGCCAGAATACACTCATTTCATTCACGCTGTTTGGGTGCATTTAGCGTAAAGAATCGCTCCTGCAGATGTACTTTGATTTATGTGAAACCTGTGTGCATCCTTCCATTGACTGTCTTACAATGTAAATAAAATAATACAGTGCATTATTACAGAAAAAAAAAAAAAAAAAAAGAAAGAAAGCACATCATGTCTCGAACCCTGGACCCCCAGTGAGGGAGGTGGGAGCCTTCACCCCTAGCCCACGACGCCTCATGAGAGATTTCTAATTTCATGTGTGAAAGTACTGCAAACAGCGCCCGGCCCTCGCCCCATTGCTGTTGGTTTATGCCTTAGAGGACTCGGACGCTCGCATTTGTAAAGCACGGTGTTTTCCTCCGCCTCCTGCTAGCCTGTTGCCCTTCCCCCATGGGAGCCTGCACAGATCATGCAGTAGACAGGGAGGGAATGCAGGTCATGTGCAATACACAAACGCCCACTGTAGTACTATTTTGCTCACTTACAGTACCGTACTGTAGGTTGCATTTAGCGTAAAGAATCGCTCCTGCAGATGTACTTTGATTTATGTGAAACCTGTGTGCATCCTTCCATTGGATGTACTGTATTGGAGAGAAAAAAAAAAATGTTAAAGTGAATGTCACGGGAACACATTAAAAATAAGGTTGGCACTTCCTTCCCATTGGTGTTGGTTTACAGTATGCCGTAGTGTACTCGGACGCTCATGTAATTGCATTTCAAAGGCACAGTATTTTCCATCGTCTCCCCCCTACCCCCATCGCCCTTCCCCCCTGGGGGCCTGCACAGGGAGGAAATTCAGGTCCTGTGCAATGCACAAACGCTGAAGATCTACAGTACTGTTTTGCTTAGTTGGTAGCGCCAGAATACACTCATTTCATTCACGCTGTTTGGGTGCATTTAGCGTAAAGAATCGCTCCTGCAGATGTACTTTGATTTATGTGAAACCTGTGTGCATCCTTCCATTGACTGTCTTACAATGTAAATAAAATAATACAGTGCATTATTACAGAAAAAAAAAAAAAAAAAAGAAAGAAAGCACATCATGTCTCGAACCCTGGACCCCCAGTGAGGGAGGTGGGAGCCTTCACCCCTAGCCCACGACGCCTCATGAGAGATTTCTAATTTCATGTGTGAAAGTACTGCAAACAGCGCCCGGCCCTCGCCCCATTGCTGTTGGTTTATGCCTTAGAGGACTCGGACGCTCGCATTTGTAAAGCACGGTGTTTTCCTCCGCCTCCTGCTAGCCTGTTGCCCTTCCCCCATGGGAGCCTGCACAGATCATGCAGTAGACAGGGAGGGAATGCAGGTCATGTGCAATACACAAACGCCCACTGTAGTACTATTTTGCTCACTTACAGTACCGTACTGTAGGTTGCATTTAGCGTAAAGAATCGCTCCTGCAGATGTACTTTGATTTATGTGAAACCTGTGTGCATCCTTCCATTGGATGTACTGTATTGGAGAGAAAAAAAAAAATGTTAAAGTGAATGTCACGGGAACACATTAAAAATAAGGTTGGCACTTCCTTCCCATTGGTGTTGGTTTACAGTATGCCGTAGTGTACTCGGACGCTCATGTAATTGCATTTCAAAGGCACAGTATTTTCCATCGTCTCCCCCCTACCCCCATCGCCCTTCCCCCCTGGGGGCCTGCACAGGGAGGAAATTCAGGTCCTGTGCAATGCACAAACGCTGAAGATCTACAGTACTGTTTTGCTTAGTTGGTAGCGCCAGAATACACTCATTTCATTCACGCTGTTTGGGTGCATTTAGCGTAAAGAATCGCTCCTGCAGATGTACTTTGATTTATGTGAAACCTGTGTGCATCCTTCCATTGACTGTCTTACAATGTAAATAAAATAATACAGTGCATTATTACAGAAAAAAAAAAAAAAAAGAAAGAAAGCACATCATGTCTCGAACCCTGGACCCCCAGTGAGGGAGGTGGGAGCCTTCACCCCTAGCCCACGACGCCTCATGAGAGATTTCTAATTTCATGTGTGAAAGTACTGCAAACAGCGCCCGGCCCTCGCCCCATTGCTGTTGGTTTATGCCTTAGAGGACTCGGACGCTCGCATTTGTAAAGCACGGTGTTTTCCTCCGCCTCCTGCTAGTCCTCCATTCCCATTATGCATTAGCGAACTCAGACGCTCATATATTTTAAAAGCACGGTGTTTATACATTGTACTGTACATTCTTCCTTTTACACAATTACTGTAGTTGCGTCTCCATACACATACAGTACTGTACTCCATACTTTTTCCACCGCTTCCCGTTACGCCTACAGTATTGCCAGAGCTGTAGATCAATCCGCCGCTATACTGTACGATCGAAAGTACTGGATTAGTGGAGCATTAGCCACACAGTGGTGGAGATGTGTAATGCATGATGAGTATCTAGATCGTCTCAACGCGCCTGCCTGTGATTAAACTCAGCTATCGCCTTAGCGTGGCTAAACGCCCGTCTCGGCGGAGAAACAGTCAAGATAAAGTTGGCTACATCTGTAGCCAGGACGGCTCGAATTAGGAAAACAGAAGCTCTGTTTGTCCTGTATGCAGCCAACAAGGTTGGCGCTCCTGCTTCTAAGCAGACTATTGCTCACTGGATCTGTAACAACGATTCAGCAGGCTAATTCTACGGCTGGATTGCCGGTACCAAATTCTGTAAAGGTCCATTCCACTAGGAAGGTGGGCTCTTCCTGGGCGGCTGCCCGAGGCGTCTCGGCTTTACAGCTTTGCCGAGCAGCTACTTGGTCGGGTTCAAACACTTTTGCTAAATTTTACAAGTTTGATACCCTGGCTGATGAGGACCTCCTGTTTGCTCAATCGGTGCTGCAGAGTCATCCGCACTCTCCCGCCCGGTTTGGAGCTTTGGTATAATCCCCATGGTCCTTACGGAGTCCCCAGCATCCTCTAGGACGTAAGAGAAAATAAGATTTTAAACCTACTGGTAAATCTTTTTCTCCTAGTCCGTAGAGGATGCTGGGCGCCCGTCCCAGTGCGGACATATTTCTGCATGACTTGTATATAGTTCTTGCTTACATAAGGATTATGTTACAGTTACGATCAGTCGTTGACTGATACTGTTTGTTCATACTGTTAACTGGTTGCGTATATTCCAGGTTATACGGTGTGGATGGTGTGGGCTGGTATGAATCTTGCCCTTAGATTACCAAAATCCTTTCCTCGTACTGTCCGTCTCCTCTGGGCACAGTTTCTCTAACTGAGGTCTGGAGGAGGGGCATAGAGGTAGGAGCCAGTGCACACCCATTCTAAAGTTCTTTATAGTGCCCATGTCTCCTGCGGAGCCTGTCTATACCCCATGGTCCTTACGGAGTCTCCAGCATCCTCTACGGACTAGAAGAAAAAGATTTACCGGTAGGTTTAAAATCTTATTTTCCCACTGGATGTGTGCAGGTCATGGGATTCAACTGCATGTCCCGTTAAAGTTTTTTAAAATATAAAAATTGAGGGTTCACATTAGTAGGTTTTATCAAATTGCATCCAATTCGTAGGATATGCAATTAGTAGAGCACTTTATAAACATTATATCAGGCAGAGCATAGTATAAACATTATGCCAGGCAGAGTGCAGTATACACATTACGCCAGGTAGAGCACGTTATATACATTACACCAGGTAGAGCACGTTATACACATTACGCCAGGTAGAGCACGTTATACACATTACACCAGGTAGAGCACATTATACACATTACGTCAGGCAGAGCATAGTATACACATTATGCCAGATAGAGCATGTTATACACATTACACCAGGTAGAGCACGTTATATACATTACACCAGGTAGAGCACGTTATACACATTACGCCAGGTAGAGCACGTTATATACATTACACCAGGTAGAGCACATTATACACATTACGTCAGGCAGAGCACAGTATACACATTATGCCAGATAGAGCACGTTATACATATTACACCAGGTAGAGCATGTTATACACATTATGCCAAGTAGAGCACGTTATACACATTACACCAGGTAGAGCACGTTATACGGGACCAAAAGCAAGAAAGGGTCGCACAAGTCAAATATTTTGCAGAGAGGCCCCCTCCAAAATGTTACCCTTATCACTCGTATCAATATACTATGGTGGGGGGTGCTACCAAAGGCCTTTGGTAGCTTCCTTAGAGCACGTTATACACATTAAACCAGACAGAGCACGTTATACACATTACGCCAGGCAGAGCACGTTGTACACATTACGCCAGGCAGTGCACAGTATACACATTATGCAAGGCAGAGTCCCGCAGTACAAGACGAGGGGAGAGCAGAGCACACACTTCCCAGTGCTGCCTTTACTGCTGCTCTGCTCAGATGGTGCCTGCCCACTCTTCCACGGCATCCCTTATTAACACAGCCGTCTCCTAAGGTGACATCATGATACAGTTGCGTAATTTCACAAAACTCTGCCCAGAAAACAGAGTACTATGGATGGGACTCAGAGATGGATGTTATGTGTGCAGGGGTCTCCAGTAGAAATGGCCCTGCAGCCATCACTCTGTTCCTGCACACATTTTTATACAGGACCTTAACAACAAGAAATAAAACCAGCGCTCCAACTCAAAAGTGCAGCAGCACTTGCCAAGATGGTCCCCACCACCTCCAAAATTTAACAACACAATAACACAATTTGGCAAATGTGCACACCCTCTGTGATATAGGGAAAATTCTAGTCCAATAAGTCACTTTTATAGTCCAGAATACAACTTCTGAAGTGTCAATTCTCCACAGACTATACCAGCAGATCTGTCAGCGTCCTCTCCCGATAGTCAACTTTATCTCTCTTTCAACAATATAGTTGTAATCTCCCGGGTTCTAAGCACTGTATTCATCAATGGGTTTGCAACCTTCAAACACTCAGGAACCTGGTCTGCCGCAATCTGTCCAATCAGCACCCCAACGCGTCTCTGCTCCCAAGGAGCCTCTCTCCTTTTTTTTCTTGTTTTACAACTTTAAATAAGTTTTCAAAAAGTATGGTGTGTGTTTTCATCCAAAACACACCACTAACAGTTGTGTGGATGACACGTCACCTCTGTATACAACAAAAAATACAAACAATAATCACTTTCAGAACAAGTTCGGTACATACCATGGACGTGCGGTGAGCTAAATGGCTCAGGAGGCACTGGCTGACCCCAGAGCCAGATTTCCATGCAATATATGACCCAAAGGGTACATCTGGGCATTATACACAGGTGCTGCAGTATAAACTCCTGGAAATTTGGTGAGTTTTGATCAGAGATGTACTGAAAAGATAAGCAGGTGAGGCTTTTTACTCCAGAGTTTGGGCTATAAATAATATTAGAATAATGCAAAGAAGATATTTCAAACAAATTATTAGTATTTTTCATATACTATATTCAATCAAAACTCTGGTTTAAACGTAAGTATGACAGGAAAGGCTCTGCCTCACCTGCCTCACCCCACCGCACGTCACGGGTATATACCTATCAGAATACAACTATCAATTCATGCATTTAATATTACATTTGATGCAATGTGGATGGTGTTGTTGTATCCTGCCAGAGATCTCAATGCCTAATCAACCCAGCAGCATAAATGGTGCATCAGAAGTGTAGCTAGTATAGCAGCATCAATTTAATAATCAATATATTCACCTATACACTCAGTATCACATATAAAAGGCTGTGAATGGTGCAGCTGTGCACTGCCAAAACTCAAAATGTCTAATCAATCAAAACAGCAGTATGAATTCACCGATACACTCAGTATCACATATAAAGTGCTCTGGATGGTACAGCTGTGCACTGCCAAAACTCACAAAATCAACATAACAGCCGTATGAATATCTTTCACAATGCACTCAAAGTAACATGAAAATATGCAGCTGTAGATCTCTGTGTAGCCTTCAAAACCTGCATACATTCACTGATAATGCATTGCACCTTACATTAAACATAGTCACACTGGTGTGACCTATGTATCAGGGAAAGATCATAGAAACCAGGGTATTCGGGAGTAATGAGTCTTCTGCTGTCCTGTATCTGCCGTAACATCGAATACAGGATGAGAGAGACACCAAAAACTACCACCCTGGCTTGAAAAGTAAAGAGAGGATCTTGCTTCTGCTTTCTTTTATTGCTGCTACAAGGATCCCTGATGCTTTAAATGCAGTGCAAGGTATCCCGGCTGCTAAGATGAGAGAGCCCGCTCCTATATGAAAAGAAGGTGTGCTTCAAAATGTAAAAATATTCAACACAATAGTTTGGATAGTTATAATAAAGTATACCGCCATGTCCACTGCATAAAATGGGTTATTGGCGGAGAGCGCCCGCCGGCGTCCGTGTCTCCGGTTACTGGAAGTCGTACCGGAACCGGAAGTGACGTACGTTTCGCTAACTAGAGCTTGATCACTGTCGCCTTACAATACAAAAATATGCTGGTAGGTTAATTGGCATTGTTATACTGTAGCACACTCCAGCGCACCTATGTTATGATAAGCAGTATTCCTATATACAATGCATTATATGCTGTGTCACATGCCTAAGCTATATGTGGTACCATGCAGTATCCCTATGCACACATACATTATAGTGCTGAATCACATGCCAGGGCACCTATATGTAGTAACATGTTTTATCCCTATGCACATATACATACATTATAGAGCTCACCTTCTACATTTAATCCACAGTAGACCGCCATGCATTAGGTCTGAGGGCGCATTTAGGCAATAGGCCTGGGCAATAGTTAGGAGAGTGGTGGCCAGTTTTGTGTGGTATTGGAGTTGGGCCAAGACCACTCTTTCCCGGAGTAGGCAGGCAATAGGCCTGAGCCCCAAAAGTGATTGTGCTCTGGGTTGGGGACCCAGACCATAAATTGCCCACCTTATAAAGTGAACTAGGCACTAGGCCCAGGGCACTGAATAATATCGCTAAGCAGGCCAGCCAGGGCCTGATCTGCATACCCCAAGGTGATCTGCGTATTGAACTCCGATAACTAGGCTAGCCTGCTGTTAGTCGGCCACACTCTCAGGGGGAGTCCGATAATTGCAAGGCATTCTGAGAACGCCTGGGCCTCTGAATAAGGGAGAGTTACCTGGGCCCCAGGCCAAGACTGTGGTTAGTGTGGTAGGGTGGGAAGGCTTTGCGGCCTCCTCTGCCTCCCTCTCTTAGTTAGGTGTTGTGCTCCCAAAGTGCGGGGAATCAGCCACCCTCCTTCCCCCCCACCCTTCATGTCACCAGCTTGAAAATACGAGTCAGTGATTGTGTAGAGTGTGGAGGAGCGGTCCAGTTTCACATGCTCACGCAATCCCATGTAGCGAATGGCTGTTCGCTTTAGGTACTTAATGCAAAAGAAAAAGGAGTTGTTCCGCACTGGTAGATATTATCAGACAGAAACCTTTATTAACCGGTATAGTGTCTGAGACCGACTTTGGAAAATATAACACAATGTGTAAATATACCGTCGGTGGTGCTCCCTGAGTCAGTGGGTTTGCATGCGAAAATAAAAAAGAGAAAAAGAAAGACTCTGTGCTGGGGCACTCTTATATGAAAAATTAATAGACAATAAAATGTAACCTGACAATAAAATGTAACCTTTATTATGAATCATCTAAAATATAGTGTGACAATCAAGACGTAGTATTCAAAATGAAAATATAACAGTGATAATTAATACACAGTAGATACTGCCTGGGTGAAGAATTATTCAGTATAATAACAGGAGTAGCCTCGCATATGTCTACTAACCATACGTAGATGGCTAAATTCTCCCAAAGTGGTATCCCGTGTATTGATCTTAGCACCAGTAGGATCAGTGGTTTGTTGCCTAATATGGTGTTAATCCAGGCTTGGACTGGCCCACAGGGGTACAGGGGAAACCACCGGTGGGCCCCACTGCCTGGGGGCCCACCTCCTGCTCTAAGGATCAGGTTCCAGACTGTGCACTTGACTTATACATTATACATATGTTACCTTATACTGGACTATGGTGTATTTTCTACAGTGCATTGCTGTTATTAATCTATTATTAATCTGGTACATTATCATGCATGCAGCAGCTTAATATACTGTATATATTTATGAAGGGGCCCAGACGTTGCACTCTCTAATGGTTAGTCAAACCAATGAGGTGGCTGGCCACACCCCCTCTGCAGACTGGTCACACCCCTAACATGGGCCCCTACCACTGCATTCCCCCTGGTGGGCCCTGCATGCCCCAGTCCGACACTGTTCATGTATGTCACCCTTCCAGTTTATGGAGTAATGTCAAAAAGTTGAGTATGTGAGGAAGCAAACAAGATGTGTAAAATAGTATATTTTTTCAACATTCACATCATCTTTTTCTTTAAACAGAGCAGCACATACTGATAAATCTGTAGGACAATGTACAATACACATCTTTGTGGATCGTAGCATATATCTATAGGACATCAACATGGGCATTATAATGGAACACCATAATGGCGAATGATAGGTCTAGAGATAAAAAGCTCAAAGTTCAGATTTAGGAGGTGCAGTAAGGCAGGGTCGGACTGGCCCACAGGGAACGGGGAAAACCACGGTGGGCCCCACTGCCTGTGGGCCCTCCTCCTCCTCCTCCTCTAGGGATCAGGTTCCACACTCTATCCAAGTGCACTTAAATTATGCATTATACTTATGTTACGTTATACTTCACAAGAATATGGTTTATTATACATTTACCAAGGGGCACAGAACATGTACACTGTAATGGTTAGCCAAACCTCTGTGGTGGTTGGCCACTCTCCCACTGGAGCCTGGCCACACCATTAAGTATGGGCCCTACAACAGCATTCCCCCGGTGGGCCCTTCATGCCCCAGTCCGACACTGTGTTAATCCACCTTCTGTATAGATATCTAACAGTGGTGCCACCATAGGCATGTTAATGCAGCAGGTTAGACAAGAGTGTATAGCCTGCTAGGTAAATAGTGAAATTTATTAATAGGCTATTGAATAAACAGTGAGAAAGTAGTACTTGAGCCAAAAGAAAATGTTGCGTTTGAGGAGAGGACTTGTATGTTCTCAAATGGAACCTTTAAACGGTATTGTTTTCTATATCGAAATAAGAGAAGAAAGAGGATTAAGGGAATGTTCCTTCTGCTTTCCAGCCAAGTTTACTGCACCTGGTGTTCCTTGGCAGTCTCCCAAACAAGTACTGACCACTGACCAGGCCTACCAGAGCTTTGCTTCCAAGATCAGACAGGCACAATCTAGCACATCGCTCATTTCACCCGCTGGGTGAAACGAGCAGCCCCCCCCCCCCCCCCCCCCCCCCTCGCTCAGCACACATTGTGACAGATTGCTCAGTACACATCTCTGCCAATGTGTACTGGCCTTTACAGTGTACTCACACAACAGGTTGTCATGTGTGGAGACTCAATGCTTTTGTTATGTTTATGAATACTCTCAATGCATTGTGTTATGTTAAAATACAGTAATGAGAAGAGATTAGTCATTCTGTCAACTCCAAGGTATTGTTTGTTTAACTTCACTAGGCTATAGTTTAGGCTACTGTTTAGTTAGTTTGACCACACAGTATTAGAGTAGCCTGAATTTAGAGCAGATAGGCTGTTGTGTTCTTTCCTTTCCTATAGGAGCCAAAGATTATCACAGTAAGGTGAAAAGAACTGTAGTGTGAGTATTCCCAGTGTTTATCTGTTACCTTGAGCGTTGGTTCGCTGGACCTTGCTGGCACAAATGTTTGTGTTTGTTTTTATGTCCAAACACTTACTCCGGATAGTCGTTTGAATAATCCCTCCTGGGATTGGGACACGGTCTGCAGACTGTCGCATAACCCGGAATTGCTGAGCACCTCCTAAGGGCTGCCTTTTATGCCTCTCACACATACTTGTATTATGCTAGGCACCTATATGTGGTAACAAGCAATATTCCTATGCACATATCCATTATTTCTGTGAAGCATCCCTATGCGGCACTCGAGGACGTGAATCAAACAATGTGTATTGTAAACATCATGGCAAGATCAATGAACCCTCACACTTTGACAAAGGGGTTAGACACCCCGAAACGTTGGTTTATTATGCCGTGATTTTTACAATACACATTGTTTGATTCAAGTCCTCGAGTGCCACAGCTGTCATTTCTTTCTATTACAAGCCATTTTCTGAGGGCACCGGGGCACAGGAGACATCAGAGGAGTGCCGGCTTGTTTCCATACTATATAGATAGATATATATATATATATATATATATATAATACAGGATTATCCACCTAGTGGAACAGATAGCACTCTCCAGACTTTATCTCAATAAATCAGCAAAAAAGTATTTAATGTAAAGGTAATCTCACAGTTCCAATGTAATGTCCATTTCCAACGTTTCGGTCCACACCAGGACCTTTGTCAAGGAGTTACAGCATGATTACAGCAGTCATCAGCACATCATAGTCAGCGTATTTGGAAACTGTTATTACAAAGATGATGCCTCACCGGCCCCCATTAAATATCCAGCTAAAAGGCGCCAGTCCCGCCCCTATACTTCCTGGGAGTGGGGTGGAACGCATGGTTGAACCGCTAGCATCACTTCCTGAATCACAGGAGGTGTGCCGTGTCCATGCATGTGTTTGGTGCATCGGGCGCGCCGTGGAACGCAAACCGGAAGTAAGTGCTGGAACGCACGCGTCACTTCCGGGGTTTGCGCGAGCGAGCTGTTTATAGTAGCGGTTGCCGCTTGGCTCACTGCACTAGTGTATGAATCAATTCCTGGTATGAGGTGGAGTGGCAACTGGTACCTGGGCTAATGTAGAACCAGCGGTGCTGGGGGAATTACTCACCGCGGTTATAATAAGTATATCAGACATCAGGGCAATATAGGGGAAACCACCTCAATTGATATATTATACTCATATACACTAATGACTAATGGGCAGATGTCTGACTGGCAGTGATGGGCTTGGTACCCACCGCAAGCCAGTTCATAGTTTGCCCCCATCAAAATAAATTTATTATTAGTGAGACCAATGTTACAAAAGGTTCCGAATATAGCTGGGTATAATAGAGGCCGGTGAGGTCTATGAACTGGCTTGCGGTGGGTACCAAGCCCATCACTGCCAGTCAGACATCTGCCCATTAGTCATTAGTGTATATGAGTATATCAGTGCAGTGAGCCAAGCTGCAACCGCTACTATAAACAGCTCGCTCGCGCAAACCCCGGAAGTGACGCGTGCGTCCCAGCACTTACTTCCGGTTTGTGTTCCACGGCGCGCCCGATGCACCAAACACATGCATGGACGTGGCACACCTCCTGTGATTCAGGAAGTGATGCTAGCGGTTCAACCATGCGTTCCACCCCACTCCCAGGAAGTATAGGGGCGGGACTGGCGCCTATTAGCTGGATATTTAATGGGGGCCGGTGAGGCAGCATCTTTGTAATAACAGTTTCCAAATACGCTGACCATGATGTGCTGATGACTGCTGTAACCATGCTGTAACTCCTTGACAAAGGTCCTGGTGTGGACCGAAACTTTGGAAATGGACATTACATTGGAACTGTGAGGTTACCTTTACATTAAATACTTTTTTGCTGATTTATTGAGATAAAGTCTGGAGAGTGCTATCTGTTCCACTAGGTGGATAATCATGTATTGTACTATGGGTCCCACCTCTATGTGGGTCGGACTCTGATTGGCACCCCAGTTGTTGGCAGAGTTGCGTGAGAGTGCAGGGATTTGTATGTATATATATATATAGAAAAGAAAAGTGAAGAACAAGCGCCTAATGGTGCAGTAATTTTGGACTTTGATCTCTGTCACGACAACATTTATATATAGGTATTAAGCGTACCAGATGAATAAATATGGCAAGCACATCAAAAGCTGTTGTCTTCCGTCTATTTTTCACAGCCAGGGGGTCGGAACACTTCAAAGGTGACGACACGTCACTGGGGGTGTTTAATCCTCCAAAGCTCAGATAGAATCAGCTCACAGCACAGGGATACTACAAGTAAACATAAAATGCGCCTCTCATAGTGCAATATTGTTGCTGCAATGCAGGATCGTAAATCACTTTTATAAGTAATGAATGTACCAGAAGGTGGAAGTATAACAGCACGTCACGGATGGTCTTTATCCACCAGTACTCAGCATGCGATTGTGTCGAGATGCACCAGGCTTGATGGCAGACAACGGATAGTACAGTAGCTTGGAGCAATGAGGAATTCAACATAAATTGGCAGACACTGGCGTACACTTGTGTAGAGCCCAAAAAGCAAACCGAAAATCAGCAACCTGTTCACATGAAGACTGGAATACAATAATGGCCGGTCATTATTGTATTCCAGTCTTCATGTGAACAGGTTGCTGACCTCTGTGCTGTTAGGCAGTAATGCTAACCACTACACCATCCGTGCTGCATCTTGTATCCATATTACAAGGAGGGCAACAAAGCCTGCAGTACTGCAAATACGTAAAAAGCCAGATCCACATTAAAAATGAAAAACACTGAAAAAGCCAAATCCACATAAAATACATTGCAAAAGGTAGATCCACATTAACAAAAAAATACTTAAAAAGCCAGATCCACATGAACAAAAAAACCTTGTAAAAGCCAGATACACTTAAAAAAATGAACAGTTACAGTACTGTACTCACCACTGGCTGAAGACTTATTGTTATGCGGGTCCCTCACCGTGGAGATCACAGACGGGCAGGCTGCGGGAGACCAAGCAACAGGAACGCGAAGCTGCAATGCATTAGGCTATCGGGATGAGGATAACCAGGCAGAGCGGTGGGCGGCCAGGAGCCATTTTTAATGTGGCGCCTATTTGCGAACCAATAGGAGCTCGCAGTCCGGCAACGCTCCTGATTAGCTGCCGGTCCACAAGCTTAGAATGGCTGGAGATCGGCGCCTCATTTGAAGGGTTATCACTCAGTGCTATTATCCATAGCTGCCCAGCCCCTGCCTGACCGGTTGTGTCTATGTTCCCTTCGTGATCAGGACTAGGAAGTGACAGCACGAGAGGGCAGAAGATAATTTCCACCCTTACAGCAGCTACAGTAAATGTTTTCTCTGTTCTCCATTAATTTGAGGTTATTTCATTTTATGTATGCACCATTGGACCCTCACGGCCTCGCTTCGCTCGCCACGCTTCAGGCTCGGTGTCTCGCTCCGCTTCGCTCGCCACGCTTCAGGCTCGGTGTCTCGCTCCGCTTCGCTCGCCACGCTTCAGGCTCGGTGTCTCGCTCGCCGCAGGTTACTATTCCAAATAGTTTGTGACATGGACCCAGGGGGTTATGGGAAAGGTCCTCTCCACGAAGGGTTACTAGACACTACCCTGCCTGGCCGCATGCCCGGGCCCCTCCTCACAGTGGCGTAACTACTGCCCCCGCAGTCCTCGCGGTGGCTTGGGGGCGAGGGGCTGCGGGGGCGCCACTGATTTACAGCAGACTGACATGCGGACGAGCGTCCGCATGTCAGTCTGCAGTCTCCTTCCCTCAGCCGCTTGTTGGAGGGACCCGGAGGGCACACAGCGCGCCTCCCTGTGTCCCTCCTGCTGCATCATCTCCGGCGGCCGCGGGTCTAATAGGGAAAAGTGCCGTCCGTGAGCTCTAATTGGCTCACGAACCGGCACTTCCCCCTATTAGACCCGCGGCCGCCGGAGATGATGCAGCAGGACTCGGAGGGACACAGGAGAGACGAGCTGTGCCCTCCGTGTCCCTCCAAAAAGCGACGGCGGGGGGGGGGGGGGGGTAAATATCTGGCACTGGGGGCATATATGGCACGGGGGGGGGGGAGGGAGGAATATCTGGCACTGGGGCATTTCTGGCACTGGGGGGAATATCTGGCATTGGGGGGGGGGATATCTGGCACTGGGGCATATATGGCACTGGGGGGGGGGAATATCTGGCACTGGGGGCATATATGGCACTGGGGGGGGATATCTGGCACTGGGGGCATATATGGCACGGGGGGCATATATGGCACTGGGGGGAATATCTGGCACTGGGGGCATATATGGCACTGGGGGGGGGGATATCTGGCACTGGGGCATATATGGCACTGGGGGGGAATATCTGGCACTGGGGGCATATATGGCACTGGGGGGAATATCTGGCACTGGGGGCATATCTGGCACTGGGGGGGAATAACTGGCACTGGGGCATATATGGCACTGGGGGGAATATCTGGCACTGGGGGCATATATGGCACTGGGGGGATATCTGGCACTGGGGGCATATATGGCACGGGGGGCATATATGGCACTGGGGGGGAATATCTGGCACTGGGGGCATATGTGGCACTGGGGGGGTATATGTGTACCTGGCACATGGGGGGGACGACTATATTTGGCACTGGGGCATGTAAGTACCTGGCACCGTGGGGGAATATCTGGCACTGGGGACATATGTGGCACTGGGAGCACAGCCCTAGCAACAAGGACTACCTCCTAGCAACGACCATGACACCCAGTGCATGAAACACCTGGCAACGAGCATGACACCCAGTGCATGAAACACCTGGCAACGAGCATGACACCCAGTGCATGAAACCCCTGGCAACGAGCATGACACCCTGAGCATGAAAACCCCTGGCACCGTGCATGGAACCAAGAGCATGAAACCCCTGGCAACGAGCATGACACCCAGTGCATGAAACCCCTGACAACGAGCAGGTAATTGAAAAGTAATTAGAAGCCTTACTGTAGGACTTAATGTGTAATGGGCATTACGGTGTGTGGCATAATGTATCACGGACATTGCGGTGTGTGTCATGATGTGTCACAGGCATTACGGTGTATGGTATACTATATCGCGGGCATTGTGATATGTGGTATAATGTCTCAGGGTCATTGCAGTGTGTGGCATAATGTATCACGGACATTGCGGTGTGTGTCATAATGTGTCAGGCATTACGGTGTGTGGTATACTATATCACGGGCATTGTGGTATGTGGTATAATGTCTCAGGGTCATTGCAGTGTGGCATAATACATAACGGGCATTGCGATGTGTGGCATAGGGTATAACGGGCAGGGCATTGCGGTATGTGTCACAGGCATTACGGTGTATGGTATACTATATCACGGGCATTGTGGTATAATGTCTCAAGGTCATTGCAGTGTGTGGCATAATGTGTCACAGGCATTGTATGTGCTATAATGTATCGGGCATTGCAGTGTGTGGCATAATGTATCACAGACATTGCGGTGTGTGTCATAATGTGTCACAGACATTGTATGTGCTATAATGTATCAGGGGCATTGCAGTGTGTAGCATAATGTATAACGGGCATTGCGATTCCTGTCATAATGTGTCACAGGCATTACGGTGTGTGGCATAATGTGTCACAGACATTACGGTGTGTGGCATAATGTGTCGGGGGCATTACAGTGTGTGCATATTGTGTCGTGCATTATTGTGTGCGGCATAATGTCTAAGGGCCATTGCAGTATGTGGCATAATGTATACTGGGCATTACTATAAGGAGGAAAAATGACAAATAATGTAAGAGGCATGAATCAGGATTATTTTTCTTTCCTGTGGTGGCCAACGTATGGGCGTGCAGGTTGCAAAACTGGGGTATAAGGTAGTCTTTTCCTGCGTGACGCCCCTTTATGCGAAACCACGCCCACTCCAACAAAACCACGCCCCCTTTTTGGCGCGTGCTCCCAATTATGGAGCATAAAGGAGGGGGGGGGGGGGCGCCGAAGAATTTTTTGGCTTGGGGGAGAAAAATTTCTAGTTACGCCACTGCCTCCTCACCACGTTTCCAGCCACCTCCTCATAGTGTTCCCGGCCCAGGTCGCCACAGGACACAGCTACACTCAGTCTCAGTTTGTCCCGCAGAGTTCCCGCCCGCTCCTCCCAGCCTCCCAGCCTCCCTGCCTGAAGCCACAGCCGCTGCAGTGCAGAGAGAGAGAGAGACTCGCGAGATGATGATGTCATCATCTCGCAAGTCTGTTCTCCGTCCATAGCTCCGCAGCGGCGGCTACAAGAAAGTGTGACGAGACGCAATGCAGTGCCGGACGGACCCCAGTGACAACAACCCCAGCGGCGGTGGCGGCGCACCCGAAGCACGCTGTCCGCGGCGCAGGGGTGTATGTTTGTTTAGTAGTTAAACATAGCGGGCGACGGGCGTGACTGCGGCCCGCTATAGGAGGAGGGGGTGCGGACGTGAGAGCGGCTCTATTTGGTGTCACCCCATTGAAAGGTGACACCAGGGTGCGGGCCGCACCCCCCAAGTGACGCCACTGGCCCAGAGGACTCATCGCACTTCCGCAACTGTGTACACATATCCAGCAACGGCTGCACATCAGGTTAACATCGGCTTCCTGGATAAGTCAGTATCAGTCCGAGACATGCCCTGAAAATGGTCGCAACACGCCTGTTATTTGGCTGCCACTCATTTACATACGACATCGCTATGACCCACACGGCATGTGCATTCTATGGGCATTTCAGGGTGGATTCGTACGCATGTGCAGTCGATCGATAATTGGCCGCTTTGCGAATTCGCACAACAGCGATCAGGTCTGAAATAAGCCCATAGTGTAAAACATACCTCCCAGCTGTCCCGATTTTCGCGGCACAGTCCAGTTTTTTTGGGACTGTCCCGCTGTCCCACCTGCAGGCCACATTCTCCTGCGGTGAGGGGGCAGTTGGGAGGCTTCTTTCATCGCTGCCCTGATTATCAAAGCAGCGGTGAATAGATGCTGTGCGCATGAGCACAGCGCCTAATCACGAGAGACAGAGGGAGAGTGGGCATGCCAGCAGCTCATAGAGAGCGCTGAGCATGCCCCTCAGTGATGAAAATGGGGAGTGTGGCCCACGCTCGCGGCACTCCCACAATGCCACACCCCCTTTTCAAAATTACTTTGCCGCACAGATGTCCCTATTCGACTATCCCAAATGTGGGGAGGTATGTTATAATTGCACAATAAAACTGTAATTATGAACTCATATACTACAGTAATAATCACCCTGTAAAAGTGATCTACAGCACCAAGGGGGTAATTCCAAGTTGATCGCAGCAGGAATTTTGTTAGCAGTTGGGCAAAACCATGTGCACTGCAGAGGAGGCAGATATAACATATGCAGAAAGAGTTAGATTTGGGTGGGTTATTTTGTTTCTGTGCAGGGTAAATACTGGCTGCTTTATTTTTACACTGCAAATTAGATTGCAGATTGAACACACCACACCCAAATCTAACTCTCTATGCACATGTTAAATCTGCCTCCCCTGCAGTGCACATGGTTTTGCCCAACTGCTAACAAAATTCCTGCTGCGATCAACTTGGAATTACCCCCACATCCAGCAGATGATGGGGGTAATTCCAAGTTGATCGCAGCAGGAAATCTTTTAGCAGTTGGGCAAAACCATGTGTACTGCAGGGGAGGCAGATATAACATTTGCAGAGAGAGTTAGATTTGGGTGGGTTATTTTGTTTATGTGCAGGGTAAATACTGGCTGCTTTATTTTTACACTGCAATTTAGATTGCAGATTGAACACACCCCACCCAAATCTAACTCTCTCTGCACATGTTATATCTGCCTCCCCTGCAGTGCACATGGTTTTGCCCAACTGCTAAAAAATTTCCTGCTGCGATCAACTTGGAATTACCCCTGATATTCCTAGTGTAGGGTGCAATTACCAAAAGCAATCCTTTCACTCCAATGCCTCCTATTAAAAGTGGTACAGTCACATATATCCTCCTCCCCCACAGGCTCTCATCAATCTGGTGACCATGTATGGAAGCATAAAAAAATATCAAAATAATGCAGACACCTTCAGTAAGTTTCAGAAGATTTTAATCTTAAAGAAATGCACCCACAAAGATTAAAAGAAAGCAGGCATGTAACACATCAGCATGTGTATGGGGACATCATACACTCATCAGGACAAAATTCTCCACAGGTACCTTCTTATCCCAGATGTATGAGTCTCCACAAATAGCCGGTAAGTAGTCCGCACTGCTCTGTCTGCCACACCGCTAAGCGTGTAATGTAGTATGATAACTGCTATTTCAAATCTGTTTGCAGCAATACACTTTTCAGCAAATTCTGATGACATGTTACACAATCCCCTTTTCACTTGAAAAAATTAACTTAGATTCAAGATGGCCAATTTCAAGACGGAGCCCATGTCCGGGACATACCCTAAAAAATAGCCCACCTCACCCATACCTTACCGGAGTATTCAGTTTTCCCATTTCCTGTACAGTTTTTGAAACAAAAAGGTGTACTGCGACTTTTGAATCACCCTGTACTTCGTTGTTGAGCATGTACTACAGGGAGGCAAAGAACCCTTCTCTCGCCTAATAGGAGCAAGGGTGTTGTCATTGCCAGGGACGTGCAGTCAGGGGAGGCAGGGGAGGAAGTGCCTCCCCTGTCATTAATGATTAAGATTATACAAAGAAGATGCATATGACACATATTCTGTGTCATATGTATCTTCTTAATATTATTCTTTGCATTGCTCCCCTCTGTATGTGTTTGGGAGGCACCGATCGTGGTGCCTCCCGTTGTCTCTGGGGAAAGGTATGGGAGCGGGGGGCGGGCACGGGCGGGGACAAGCCATGGGCAGTAAATGCCCATTGAAAATATATGGGAAAGCGGCACCATTAGAGGTGCCGCTTTCATACAGGGACGTGCTTTCAACCTATGAAAGCACGTCCCTGTCAGTGAGGCCACAGTGATTGGCCAGCGGATCCGTCACTGGATCCGCTGTCAATCACTGTGTGTGCGACGCTGGCGGAGGAGGTGCGGGCGGCTGGATGCGGCGATGTTGCAGGTGGCGGGATGCGGCGGTGGTGCGGGCGGCGGCGGGTTGCGGCGGCGGTGCGGGCGGCAGAAATTTACCTTTATCTTGCAGAGTTTGGCAGCGGAGCGGTACCAGTTTCAAAAATGGCGCCTCAGCGTCATTTTTGAAATTCAAGATGGCCGCCGCGAGCCAATCACGGCTCGCCGCGTCATCGCCCCGCCCCCTCCGGCTGACTTATATAAGTCAGCGCGAGGCAGAGGAGCGTCAGTCCGACGGCGGAGGAGGAGCTGTGAAGAGCTCCTGAAGAAAGAAGACGCCGGAAGTCCTGGCTGGGCGGCGGCTATGCAAAAGAGCTTAGCAGCCGCCGCCCATCAGGTGAAGACGCTGGAAGCCCTGGGGAGGTGGCGCCCCCCCCCCCAGGTGAAGACGCCGGAAGCCCTGGGAAGGCGGCGGCCACGCAAAAGAGCTTAAAGGCCGCCGCCCCCAGGTGAAGAGCCAGTTTAATAAAGCTTCTTTTTAAGACGTGTGGTGTTTTATTTTAATATTTTCTTTACAGGTGGACTACAGGTGCCAGCGGGCCCTTTATGTCCGGGCATGCTGGCACTTGTGGTTCTCCAAGTGCCAGCATGCTGGGGCAGGCTTGCTGGGACCTGTAGGCCACCTGTAAAGAACAATGGGGCAGATGTATTAACCTGGAGAAGGCATAAGGAAGTGATAAACGAGTGATATGTGCAAGGTGATAAAGGCACCAGCCAATCAGCTCCAATATGTAAATTAACAGTTAGGAGCTGATTGGCTGCTGCCTTTATAACCTTGCACATATCACTGGTTTATCACTTCCTTATGCCTTCTCTAGGTTAATACATCTGCCCCAATATTACTATTCTTTGCAGGTGGACTACAGGTGCCAGCGGGCCCTTTATGTCCGGGCATGCTGGCACTTGTGGTTCTCCAAGTGCCAGCATGCTGGGGCAGGCTTGCTGGGACCTGTAGGCCACCTGTAAAGAACAATATTAACACACAATGAACCCCGCACCCACCACCACCAGGGGTGCGGGGCATAGCACTGGGCTATCAGCCCAGTGCTGGTTATTGCTCGGGAGGGGGGACCCCATTTCTATTTTTTGGGGTTCCCACTTTCCGAGGAATTCCAACCCTGGGCTGACTGGCTGGGGGGATGATTAATGTTATGGCAGGGGGACCCCACACTGAGTGTCTCCTCTGCTATGGCATTACTCCTCCTGGCTGGTTCTGCCTAGTGCTGGTTTTACTGATGTGTCAGGGGACCACATTTTTTTTTTTTTTCAGGGGGGGGGGGGGGGGGGGAGAGCTTGTTATCTGCCAGTGCCTCCCCAACCAGTGACCTCACCGCACGTCACTGGTCATTGCTCACTGACACATTTTAAAAGTTACACGGATGGAGCTAATTATTTCTCTTATTCAGAGCAGATTGTACTAATCTCTTGGTTTGGTTTCTTCAGGGCTGTTTTAGCATCTTACTAAAACAACCCTGCCGAAGTCCAAACCAGGACAAAACTAGTTGGGTTACTTACCTCCTCTTGAGACTACCGGTT
Organism: Pseudophryne corroboree; assembly: GCF_028390025.1. Taxonomy (NCBI): domain Eukaryota; kingdom Metazoa; phylum Chordata; class Amphibia; order Anura; family Myobatrachidae; genus Pseudophryne; species Pseudophryne corroboree. The sequence goes on from NC_086447.1 coordinate 255,062,294, forward strand.
CCTATGGACATACCTTATATGCAGAGCCGGCCCTAACCAATATGATGCCCTAGGCAAGATTTTGGCTGGTGCCCCCTAGCACCACCGCTGGTTCTGCCTCTGACCTTGCACCTTTTTCCCAGCACCATCACCCCTCACCCATAGCAGTCCTTGTACCCCCTATATTTTAAATAGGAACAGTTCGCACATTTGACGCACAGCCCAAAAAGGGGCATCTTCTTGCTGGGAAGGGGCATGGCCACACAATAGTAACCCCAATTCCAATTACGCCACACAGTACTGCAACTTTATTCACATTTTATCTTGCGATAGTGTCCATAATTCACATTACATCCCACAGTAGTATCACTTTACCTTATAAACGTTACTCCTCACAATAGAGCCCCTTATTCACATTACATCACACTGAATTGCTCCTTATTCACATTACACCACACCTTATTGCTCTTTATTCACATTAGACGACACAGTAGTGCCCTTTCTATATGCAACGCCACATAGTAGAGCACCTTATACACATAATGCCACACATTAGTAATGCATTTATACACAATTCCACACAGTAATGCCCCTTACACATATGAGACACATTAATGTCCTTATAAACATAATGCACCTTACACATTATGACAACCTTTATTAATGCTTTTTTACACATAATGTCCCTTACACATATACCGCACATTATTAATGCCCTTATACACATAATGACACACAGTGCCCCCTACACATTTGCTGCACATTATTAGTGCCCCTATACACATAATGACACACATGCAGTAGTACCCTGTTACACATATGCCGCACATTATTAATGCCCTTATAAACATAATGACACACATAGTGCCCCTTACACATATGTTGCACATTATTAATGCATTTTTACATGACACACATAATGCTCCTTACACATATTCTGAACACGATTGCACAACCAACCCACTCACATGCAAACAGCACTCACACTTCCACCAACACTGTGATCTCTGCCTCTGCTTGGATACAGATGTGTCCTCACAAATCTTGCATCAATGCTAATGTCGGGCACCTTTTTTTAATGAAAATGCATCTTATTTGCATTGCTATGTGGCTAGGATGCACAAGCAGCTTCTGCTGATTAAACTGATATGCAGCATGCCTATATACTGTGTGAGACTGTGGCTGTATCTGCATATGAAATGCTACATACAGAATATAGGCATGCTGCATATCATTTTAATCAGCAGAAGCTGATGATGCCCCTAGGCATATCAAATGCCCTAGGCAATTGCCTAGTTTGCCTATGCCTATGGCCGGCCCTGCTTATATGGACTATTAATGTGGACTATTACTTTGTAGTCTGAGTGACTTGGGAACCAAACATTGCCCTAGGATGGAATCAGCTCCTCTATATTAAGTGAAGCTACTTGTTTTTTTTACCTATTTCTCTTTATGTTTCTATTTGTCTTTGTGCTTTTTAATAAATCCAGCCATTCTTTACTATAAACGGATATATTTCCCTTCTATATATGGAATAAGATCTGGGAAACATGTACTAAAGACTGGACAGGAGGTCATAAAAACAGGCGAGCTGGAGGTTGCACATATCAGATGGTTAAGATGTGTATTACGCTTGATAAGCATTTGGTCATCATTAAAATACACTAAATTGCAAGTATATATCTAGGTACGCATATCAGCTTGTGACTTACTGACCGGGATCTATCTCCTTATGTTGAACATACTACTCTATTAGGCACATGTCTCTCTTCCTTTTGTTCTAGTTTCAGTAAAGCCAATTCACCTAATTGGACAAGCTGCCACCCACGAACAATCCTTTGGGGAGTGTATTCACCATCTTATGTATATGGTGAATGAGGAACGTCGACTTCACATATATATCTATATACAATATATATATATATATATATATATATGTATATAGATATATGCAGCTTGACTCCCCCAAACACGATGGAGGCGCGGGTGCGGGGGAGTGCTTACATCTGCATCTCCATGAGGGTGCGGTGTCCCTTCTGTACTAGCCGGCTGTCTCTTCACTGATCCTGCTGCTGCATTACTGGGAGGAGGCGTGGCTGTGGCCCAAAAATGTCCCAACATTCTGGGCCACGCCTCCTGCCTCTTCCTTCATCAGTGAAGAGGCAGCCGGCTAGTACAGAAGAAGGGACACCACACCCTGCGACAGCAGACTACTTTTAAAGTTGAAGTAGCCCACGGGGGATGCAGAAGTAAGCGCTCCCCTGCACTGCTGTATATATGATTGAATATTTTTAAGCCTGACCAATCTCTGGAAGGTCCATTGGAGTGAGTGCCACTCTCCCAGACATTCTTTGTTTATACTGTATATCTATCTATATCTATCTATCAGCCGGCCAGTAGAGAATGGACACCGCACCCTGCCTGCTACAGTAAGCTACTTTTTAAGTAGAAGCCGCTCATGGGGATGCGGAAGTAAGCGCTCCCCCGCGCCTCCTTCATGTTTGGGGGGTCAAGCTGCCCCCTTGCCCCCCCTGTTCCGACGCCTCTGGTAGTGAGTCACAGTCAGGCTTGCCGCTGGCATGTTGTGCTGCAGTCTATGGAGGGCTGGGGGTGCTGGGGTGGCCAGTTTGGGTCAGCTGTGCTGTCTGTTTATGGAGGAGGGGGAGGGGGGCAATGGTCTCTATGTAGCTCTCTCTCTATGTAGCTCTCTCTCCGCAACTCACCATTTACAGAAGCTCTCTCTCCATGTAGTGCGCTCTTACTCTCTCTTTTATATCTCTCTCACCATTTCTCTCTATCGCCATGTCTGTCTCGTTATCTGTCTCTCACCATGCCTCTCTCTCTCTCACTATCTCACTCGCCATGTCTCTCTCTCTCTTGCCATATCTCTCTCGCCACGTCTTTCGCGCCATGTCTGTCTCTATCTCCCCTCACATGCCTATCTCTCTCACCATGTGTCTCTCTTGCCACGTCTGTCTCGCCATGTCTCTCTCTCTCACTTTCGCCACCTCATTATTGCCATGTTTCTCTCTTCCTCTTGCCACATCTCTCTCGACATGTCTCTTCTGGGCCATTTTCCTCTCTCTCTTCCCATGCCTCTCTCACTCTCTCACCATATCTTGTCATTGCTCTTTCTCATGTCTCTTTCTCTCTCTTGCCATGTCTCTCTTCCTGTCTCCCACCTTTCATGTTTGCACATACTGTATTCGGAAATCCCCCTCTAAAATTCCTCCGTTTGCCCCTGGCTCTAGGCTCTCTGCTGCTCGCCGCCGCTGACCACAAATGGCGGCGGTCAGAGGTACCTCACCGCCGCCGCACCAAAGGCCTCCTTCTAACCCATGGGCTTCACCACCACCGACTACACCTCTGCACAGCTGCCGACCACAGTCCCTTCTGCACCTCCGCTGTTCATCTCATTAGGTAATGTTCCCCTGCTTCCCTATGTTTCTCTGTCACTCTACGTGTTGCTGCTGTCGCTCTCCCTGTCGCTGCTGTCCCTTTTGTCATTCTCTCTGTCGTCTCTCTCTGTGTCCCTGCTTTCACTCTCTCTGTCGTCACTCTCTGTGTCCCTGCTGTCACTCTCTCCCTGTCCCTGAATTGTGGATCATACAGTGTGGCATATTGTGAATTTTGGCTCATTCTGTGTGTCGTAATGTGAATTTCGGCTCATTCAGTGTGCTATAATGTGAATTTCGGCTCATTCAGTGTGCTATAATGTGAATTTTGGCTCATTCAGTGTGCTATAATGTGAATTTCGGCTCAGTCAGTGTGCTATAATGTGAATTTTGGCTCATTCAGTGTGCTATAATGTGAATTTCGGCTCATTCAGTGTGCTATAATGTGAATTTTGGCTCATTCAGTGTGTATAATGTGAATTTCGGCTCCTACCGTGTGCTATAATGTGAATTTCGGCTCCTCCCGTTTGCTATAATGTGAATTTGAATTTAAGCTCATTCAGTGTTCTATAATGTGAATTTTGGCTCATTCCGTGTGCTATAATGTGAATTTTGGCTCATACCATGTGCTATAATATGAATTTTGGCTCCTACCGTGTGCTGCAATGTGAATTTCGGCTCATACTGTGTGGTATAATGTGAAAGGGGCACCAGTAAGGGGTCCTACTATTGTAGTGCATAATGTGTATAAAGGGTATATAGGGTGGTAAACTACACTGAATGACATGCCCCCTTTCTATTACGTCCTAGAGGATGCTGGGGACTCCGTAAGGACCATAGGGTATAGACGGGCTCCGCAGGAGACATGGGCACTCTAAAACTTTAGATGGGTGTGAACTGGCTCCTCCCTCTATGCCCCCCCTCCAGACCTCAGTTAGATCCTGTGCCCAGAGGAGACTGGATGCACTACAGGGGAGCTCTACTGAGTTTCTCTGAAAATACTTTTGTTAGGTTTTTTTATTTTCAGGGAGCACTGCTGGCAACAGGCTCCCTGCTTCGTGGGACTGAGGGGAGAGAAGCAGACCCATTTTCCTGGACTGATGGGTTCTGCTTCTTAGGCTACTGGACACCATTAGCTCCAGAGGGTCGGAACACAGCTGTTCGTCCCAGAGCCGCGCCGCCGTCCTCCTCACAGAGCCAGAAGATAGAAGCCGGGTAAGTATAAGAAGCAAGAAGACTTCAAAGGCGACAGAAGACTTAGGTTCTTCATGAGGTACCGCGCAGCGTCCGCGCTGCGCGCCATTGCTCCCACATCACACACAGGAACAGCAAGGGTGCAGGGCGCAGGGGGGGGGGGCGCCCTGGGAAGCGATTTTTACCTCACATAAGCCTGGCACATAAATAGATACTGCGGAGGCAGTATATGAAAATTCCCCTGCCAGTATAAAGAAAAATAGCGGGACCGAAGCCCGCCATCGAGGGGGCGGAGCTTGATCCTCCAGCACTAACCAGCGCCATTTTCTCCACAGAGAAGCTGCTCCCGGACTCTCCCCTGTTGTACAAGTAACAGGGGGGAAAAACGAGGGGGGGGGGCACATTTATTTGGTGCTAATTTGTGTATAAAAGCGCTATACAGGCTGGGACTTCGTTTCAGTATCTAGTGGCGCTGGGTGTGTGCTGGCATACTCTCTCTCTGTCTCTCCAAAGGGCCTTATTGTGGGTCTGTCCCCATATTCATATATCGCAGTGTGTGTGGAGGTATCAGTACGTGTGTGTCGACATGTCTGAAGCGGAAGGCTCGTCTAGGGAGGATGCAGAGCAGATGGTGGTGGTGTCTCCATCGGCACAGCCGACACCTGATTGGGTGGACATGTGGAATGTGTTAAATGCTAATGTGACTTTGTTACATAAGAGATTGGACAAAGCAGAGTCCAAGGACAATGCAGGGAGTCAATCCATGGCTCTGATTGTGTCACAAGACCTTTCAGGGTCCCATAAACGCCCCTTTTCCCAGGTAACAGACACTGATACCGACACGGATTCTGACTCCAGTGTCGACTATGATGATGCAAGGTTACACCCAAGAGTGGCCAAGAGTATTCTATATATGATTATTGCAATAAAAGATGTTTTGCATATCACAGAGGACCCCTCTGTCCCTGACACGAGGGTCTGCATGTTTAAGGAAGAGAAACCTGAGGTAACGTTTTCCCCATCTCATGTGCTGAACGCTTTATTTGAAAAGGCTTGGGAAACTCCAGACAAGAGGCTGCAGATTCCCAAGAGTATTATTATGCCGTATCCTTTCCCCTCAAAGGACAGTTTACGGTGGGAATCCTCACCCACGTTGGACGGGGCCTTGACGTGCTTGTCCAAAAAGGTGGCACTACCTTAAAATCAATTTATGCGACTATGGGAGCCCTGCTCAGACCTGCAGTAGAGTCGGCATGGGTGGGTAGCGCAATTGCAGCAGAGGCAGATAACTTGTCATCTGACATTAACACCTAGATAAAGATAGTATTTTGTTGACCTTAGGTCACATCAAGGACACAGTGTTATATATGAGAGAAGCTGCGAGAGATATTGGGCTGTTGGGTTCAAGAGTCAATGCCATGGCAGTTTCTGCTAGAAGGTCCCTGTGGACCCGTCAATGGACAGGTGATGCTGATTCAAAGAGACATATGGAGGCTTTGCCTTACAAAGGTGAGGTTTTATTTGGGGAGGGCCTCGCGGACCTGGTTTCCACAGCTACCGCGGGTAAGTCTTCTTTTTTGCCTTACGTTCCCCCACAGCAAAAGAAAACACCTCAATACCAGAGGCAGTCCTTTCGGTCGCATAAGTTCAGAAAGCGTTGTGGCTCCTCCTTCCTCACCAGAGGTAGAGGTAGAGGGAAAAGAACACCAGCTACGGCTAGTTCCCAGGAACAAAAATCCTCCCCGGCCTCTACACAATCCACCGCATGACGCTGGGGCTCCGCTACGGGAGTCCGCACCGGTGGGGGCACGTCTTCGACTCTTCAGCCAAGTCTGGGTTCAGTCGGATTTGGATCCTTGGGTGGTCGAAATTGTATCTCAGGCTACAAGCTGGAATTCGAAGACGTGCCTCCTCGTCGATTCTTCAAATCAGCTTTACCAGCTTCTCCACCAGAGAGGGAGATAACTTTAGCTGCAATTCAAAAGCTGTGTCAACAGCAAGTGATTATCAAGGTTCCCCTAACATAACAGGGTTTTTGTGGTCCCGAAACCGGATGACTCGGTCAGACCCATTCTAAATCTAAAATCCCTAAACCTATAATTGAAAAGGTTCAAATTCAAGATGGAATCTCTCCGGGCAGTGATCTCCAGCCTGGAAAGGGGGGGATTTTATGGTGTCACTAGACATAAAGGATACATACCTTCATGTCCCCATATATCCGCCTCATCAGGCGTACCTGAGATTCGCTGTACAGGATTGTCATTACCAGTTTCAGACGTTACCGTTTGGGCTTTCCACAGCCCCGAGAATTTTCACCAAGGTAATGGCGGGAATGATGGTGCTCCTGCGCAAGCAGGGGGTCACAATTATCCCATACTTGGACGATCTCCTGATAAAGGCAAGGTCAAGTGATCAGTTACTAAAAAGTGTGTCTCTCTCCCTGAGAGTACTACAACAATACGGCTGGATTCTAAATCTACCAAAGTCGCAGTTGGTTCCGACAACTCGGCTGTCATTTTTGGGCATGGTTCTGGACACGGAAAAAAAGAGGGTTTTTCTCCCAATGGAAAAAGCCCAGGAACTCCAGAACATGGTCAAGGACCTACTGAAACCAAAAGGAGTGTCAGTTTATCAATGCACTCGAGTATTGGAAAAGATGGTGGCGGCCTACGAGGCCATTCCGTATGGCAGGTTACATGCGAGAACTTTTTAGTGGGACCTTCTGGACAAGTGGTCAGGGTCTCATCTACAAATGCATCGGAAGATAAGCCTGTTCCCCAGGGCCAAGGTCTCTCTCCTGTGGTGGCTCCAGAGTGCTCACCTTCTAGAGGGTCGCAGCTTCGGCATTCAAGATTGGGTTCTTGTGACCACGGACGCGAGCCTCCGAGGATGGGGAGCAGTCATACAAGGAAAACATTTTCAGGGAATATGGTCAAGCCAGGAGGCTTGTCTACACATCAATGTACTGGAATTAAGGGCCATATACAACGGCTGGCAACAGGAGGATAAGCTTTTTCGCAACCTACCCGTTCTGATCCATTCAGACAACGTCACAGCCGTGGCGCATGTAAACCGCCAGGGCAGGACAAAGAGCAGAGCAGCAATGGCGGAAGCCACCAGGATTCTTCGCTGGGCGGAAAATCATGCAAGCGCTCTGTCAGCGGTCTACATTCCGGGGGTAGACAACTGGGAAGCAGACTTCCTCAGCAGACACGATCTCCATCCAGGAGAGTGGGGACTTCATCAAGTGGTCTTTGCAGAGGTAACAAGTCATTGGGGGCTTCTTCAAATAGACATGATGGCGTCACGCCTCAACAGAAAGCTTCGGAGGTATTGTTCCAGGTCGAGGGACCCTCAGGCAGTGGCGGTGGTTGCCCTGGTGACACCGTGGGTGTTTCATTCGGTTTATGTGTCCCCTCCACTTCCACTTATCTCAAAAATATTGAGAATCATAAGACAAACAAGAGTGCAGACAATACTCATTGTTCCAGATTGGCCCCGAAGGTCCTGGTATTCAGATCTTCAGGAAATGATCACAGAAGATCTGTGGCCTCTTCCTCAGAGGGAGGACCTGTTACAACAGGGGCCCTGTGTGTTCCAAGACTTACAGCGGTTACGTTTGACGGCATGGCGGTTGAACACCAAATCCTAGTTAGGAAAGGTATTCCGGGGGAAGTCATCCCTACTCTAATCAAAACTAGGAAGGAGGTAACGGCGAAGCATTATCACCGTATATGGAGGAAATATGTGTCTTGGTGTGAAGCCAAGAATTCTCCTACGGAAGATTTTCAGCTGGGTCGTTTTCTCCATTTTCTGCAGACAGGAGTGGATATGGGCCTGAAGTTAGGCTCCATTAAGGTGCTGAGTTCGGCCTTATCTATATTCTTTCAGAAGGAATTGGCTTCTCTCCCAGAAGTCCAGAGTTTTGTAAAAGGAGTGCTGCACATCCAACCTCCTTTTGTGCCCCCACTGGCGCTGTGGGACCTTAACGTGGTGTTACAGTTCCTTAAATCACACTGGTTTGAACCTCTTCAAACAGGTGAATTAAAATTTCTCACTTGGAAAGTGGTCATGTTGTTGGCCTTGGCATCTGCGAGGCGGGTGTCCGAATTGGCGGCTTTGTCTCACAAGAGCCCCTATCTAATTTTCCATGTGGATCAAGCAGAGTTGTGGACTCGTCCTCAATTTCTGCCTAAAGTGGTTTCGTCGTTTCATATGAACCAACCTATTGTGGTGCCTGTGGCTACGGGTGACTTGGAGGATTCCAAGTCCCTTGATGTAGTCAGGGCCATAAAAATTTATGTAGCCAGGACAGCTCGGGTTAGGAAAACAGAGGCACTGTTTGTCCTGTATGCAGCCAACAAGGTTGACGCTCCTGCTTCTAAGCAGTCTATTGCTCGCTGGATCTGTAACACGATTCAGCAGGCTCATTCTACGGCTGGATTGCCGTTACCAAATTCGGTAAAGGCCCATTCCACTAGGAAGATGGGCTCTTCCTGGGCGGCTGCCCGAGGGCGTCTCGGTATTGCAGCTTTGCCGAGCAGCTACTTGGTCGGGTTCAAACACTTTTGCTAAATTCTACAAGTTTGATACCGTGGCTGATGAGGACCTCATGTTTGCTCAATCGGTGCTGCAGAGTCATCCGCACTCTCCCGCCCGGTTTGGAGCTTTGGTATAATCCCCATGGTCCTTACGGAGTCCCCAGCATCCTCTAGGACGTAAGAGAAAATAAGATTTTAAACCTACCGGTAAATCTTTTTCTCCTAGTCCGTAGAGGATGCTGGGCGCCCGTCCCAGTGCGGACAAATTCTGCAAGGCTTGTATATAGTTGTTGCTTACATAAGGGTTATGTTACAGTTGAGATCAGTCTCTGGCTGATGCTGTTTTTTCATGCTGTTAACTGGTTTAGTATATACCATGTTGTACGGTGTGTATGGTGTGGGCTGGTATGAATCTCGCCCTTAGATTAACAAAAATCCTTTCCCCGTACTGTCCGTCTCCTCTGGGCACAGTTCTATAACTGAGGTCTGGAGGAGGGGCATAGAGGGAGGAGCCAGTTCACACCCATCTAAAGTCTTAGAGTGCCCATGTCTCCTGCGGAGCCTGTCTATACCCCATGGTCCTTACGGAGTCCCCAGCATCCTCTACGGACTAGGAGAAAAAGATTTACCGGTAGGTTTAGAATCTTATTTTTCAGTGGCCACGCCCCCTTTTCCAGAGCGCAAGCGCACCTTCGGCGTGCGCATAATTACAACCTTCACTTCTCCATACCCCCACTTCAAAATTTCCACTTCGACCACTGTATATATATATATATATATATATATATATATATATATATCTCCAATGCAAAACAGAGGAGGCACTCAGAGTCAGCAACATGTAGAAAAATGATGTATTCAAATAAGGTCTTTTTTTTTTTTACATGTAGAAAAATGATGTATTCAAATAAGGTCAAGTACTTTCGAGGTCAGCACCCCGTCATCAGGACCACATCATAACAAATTACAGCCACAAAACAATACAAGACTTACCCCACTTAAATCTCCCTCCACAGACCTTATTTGATACATCATTTTTCTACATGTTGCTGACTCTGAGTGCCTCCTCTGTTTTGCATTGGATATTTCTCTTTTGGTGCAGCACCAGAGCACGTTGTTATTAGTACATGGAGTGCCGGCTTATTGTGGATTCTTTATATATATATATATATATATATATATATATATATATAGTCATTTGTAAAGGAGGGTACTCACCAGTTTTTTGTAAAATAGTAGCTGTAGTTTTAATATCAGATCATCAAGTCGACGTTTCGATCACATCCCAGTGATCTTTGTCAAGACACCAAACAATGTTCAAAGCAACAGGACACCACATGACTGTTTATTGGAATTAACTGTTCCGTGGAGTGGAGCACCATCTCATGTGGACTTTGATGGGCAGTATAGTGCAGATATTTTCTTCTATATATATATATATATATATATATGCCCTCACTCACTCATCACTACTTCTCTTACTTCCCGATATGTTGGGAAACTGAAAGTTAACATAGGTATTCTTCAGGTGGGAAATAAGAAAAGTACATAATTAGAATTTTAATAAACCTCCCCTAAACGGATTAAAATGGGGTTGACATAATGATGTCATTACCGATTTCGTGGATTAGGTTGCATGAACGATAATGCCCAAATGCACAATCGGATGAAAATTTGGATTGCACCTCCATGGGTAAAATTTTATCAATTTAAAATAAGAATTTACTTACCGATAATTTTATTTCTCATAGTCCGTAGTGGATGCTGGGGACTCCGAAAGGACCATGGGGAATAGCGGCTCCGCAGGAGACTGGGCACAAAAGTAAAAAGCTTTAGGACTACCTGGTGTGCACTGGCTCCTCCCCCTATGACCCTCCTCCAAGCCTCAGTTAGGATACTGTGCCCGGACGAGCGTACACAATAAGGAAGGATTTTGAATCCCGGGTAAGACTCATACCAGCCACACCAATCACACCGTACAACTTGTGATCTGAACCCAGTTAACAGCATGATAACAGAAGGAGCCTCTGAAAAGATGGCTCACAACAACAATAACCCGATTTTTGTAACAATAACTATGTACAAGTAATGCAGACAATCCGCACTTGGGATGGGCGCCCAGCATCCACTACGGACTATGAGAAATAGAATTATCGGTAAGTAAATTCTTATTTTCTCTAACGTCCTAGTGGATGCTGGGGACTCCGAAAGGACCATGGCGATTATACCAAAGCTCCCAAACGGGCGGGAGAGTGCGGATGACTCTGCAGCACCGAATGAGAGAACTCCAGGTCCTCCTCAGCCAGGGTATCAAATTTGTAGAATTTAGCAAACGTGTTTGCCCCTGACCAAGTAGCTGCTCGGCAAAGTTGTAAAGCCGAGACCCCTCGGGCAGCCGCCCAAGATGATCCCACTTTCCGTGTGGAATGGGCTTTTACAGATTTTGGCTGTGGCAGGCCTGCCACAGAATGTGCAAGCTGAATTGTACTACAAATCCAACGAGCAATCGTCTGCTTAGAAGCAGGAGCACCCAGCTTGTTGGGTGCATACAGGATAAACAGCGAGTCAGATTTTCTGACTCCAGCCGTCCTGGAAACATATATTTTCAGGGCCCTGACTACGTCCAGCAACTTGGAATCCTCCAAGTCCCTAGTAGCCGCAGGCACCACAATAGGCTGGTTTAAGTGAAATGCTGAAACCACCTTAGGGAGAAATTGAGGACGAGTCCTCAATTCTGCCCTGTCCGTATGAAAAATTAGGTAAGGGCTTTTATAGGATAAAGCCACCAATTCTGAGACACGCCTGGCTGAAGCCAGGGCTAACAGCATTACCACTTTCCATGTGAGATATTTTAAGTCCACAGTGGTGAGTGGTTCAAACCAATGTGATTTTAGGAAACCCAAAACTACATTGAGATCCCAAGGTGCCACTGGAGGCACAAAAGGAGGCTGTATATGCAGTACTCCCTTGACAAACGTCTGAACTTCAGGAACAGAAGCTAGTTCTTTTTGGAAGAATATTGACAGGGCCGAAATTTGAACCTTAATGGACCCTAATTTGAGGCCCATATACAGTCCTGTTTGCAGGAAATGCAGGAAACGACCCAGTTGAAATTCCTCTGTAGGGGCCTTCCTGGCCTCGCACCACGCAACATATTTACGCCAAATACGGTGATAATGTTGTACGGTTACATCCTTCCTGGCTTTGATCAGGGTAGGGATGACTTCATCCGGAATGCCTTTTTCCTTCAGGATCCGGCGTTTAACCGCCATGCCGTCAAACGCAGCCGCGGTAAGTCTTGGAACAGACATGGTCCCTGCTGGAGCAGGTCCTTTCTTAGAGGTAGAGGCCACGGGTCTTCCGTGAGCATCTCTTGAATTTCCGGGTACCAAGTCCTTCTTGGCCAATCCGGAGCCACGAGTATAGTCTTTACTCCTCTCCTTCTTATGATTCTCAGTACTTTTGGTATGAGAGAAAGAGGAGGGAACACATACACTGACTGGTACACCCACGGTGTTACCAGAGCGTCCACAGCTATTGCCTGAGGATCCCTTGACCTGGCGCAATATCTGTCCAGTTTTTTGTTGAGGCGGGACGCCATCATGTCCACCTTTGGTTTTTCCCAACGGTTCACAATCATGTGGAAGACTTCTGGGTGAAGTCCCCACTCCCCCGGGTGAAGATCGTGTCTGCTGAGGAAGTCTGCTTCCCAGTTGTCCACTCCCGGAATGAACACTGCTGACAGTGCTATCACATGATTTTCCGCCCAGCGAAGAATCCTTGCCACTTCCGTCATTGCCCTCCTGCTTCTTGTGCCGCCCTGTCTGTTTATGTGGGCGACTGCCGTGATGTAGTCCGACTGGATCAACACCGGCTGACCCTGAAGCAGAGTTCTTGCCTGACTTAGGGCATTGTAAATGGCCCTTAGTTCCAGGATATTTATGTGAAGTGACGTTTCCATGCTTGACCACAAGCCCTGGAAATTTCTTCCCTGTGTGACTGCTCCCCAGCCTCTCAGGCTGGCATCCGTGGTCACCAGGACCCAATCCTGAATGCCGAATCTGCGGCCCTCTAGGAGATGAGCACTCTGTAACCACCACAGGAGAGACACCCTTGTCCTTGGAGACAGGGTTATCCGCTGATGCATTTGAAGATGCGATCCGGACCATTTGTCCAGCAGATCCCACTGAAAAGTTCTTGCGTGGAATCTGCCGAATGGAATCGCTTCGTAAGAAGCCACCATCTTTCCCAGGACCCTTGTGCATTGATGTACTGACACTTGTCCTGGTCTTAGGAGGTTCCTGACTAGGTCGGATAACTCCCTGGCTTTCTCTTCCGGGAGAAACACCTTTTTCTGTACTGTGTCCAGAATCATTCCTAGGAACAGCAGACGTGTCGTCGGAATCAGCTGCGATTTTGGAATATTTAGAATCCATCCGTGCTGTTGTAGTACTACTTGAGATAGTGCTACTCCGACCTCTAACTGTTCTCTGGACCTTGCCCTTATCAGGAGATCGTCCAAGTAAGGGATAATTAAGACGCCTTTTCTTCGAAGAAGAATCATCATTTCGGCCATTACCTTGGTAAAGACCCGGGGTGCCGTGGACAATCCAAACGGCAGCGTCTGAAACTGATAGTGACAGTTCTGTACCCCAAACCTGAGGTACCCTTGGTGAGAAGGGCAAATTGGGACATGGAGGTAAGCATCCTTGATGTCCAGAGACACCATATAGTCCCCTTCTTCCAGGTTCGCTATCACTGCTCTGAGTGACTCCATCTTGAACTTGAACCTTTTTATGTAAGTGTTCAAGGATTTCAGATTTAAAATGGGTCTCACCGAGCCGTCCGGCTTCGGTACCACAAACAGCGTGGAATAATACCCCTTTCCCTGTTGTAGGAGGGGTACCTTGATTATCACTTGCTGGGAATACAGCTTGTGAATGGCTTCCAATACCGCCTCCCTGTCGGGGGGAGACGTTGGTAAAGCAGACTTCAGGAACCGGCGAGGGGGAGACGTCTCGAATTCCAATTTGTACCCCTGAGATACTACCTGCAGGATCCAGGGGTCCACTTGCGAGTGAGCCCACTGCGCGCTGAAATTCTTGAGACGGGCCCCCACCGTGCCTGAGTCCGCTTGTAAGGCCCCAGCGTCATGCTGAGGACTTGGCAGAAGCGGGGGAGGGCTTCTGTTCGTGGGAAGAGGCTGTCTGCTGCAGTCTTTTTCCCCTTCCTCTGCCCCGGGGCAGATATGAGTGGCCTTTTGCCCGCTTGCCCTTATGGGGACGAAAGGACTGAGCCTGAAAAGACGGTATCTTTTTCTGCTGCGAGGTGACTTGGGGTAAAAAGGTGAATTTCCCAGCCGTTGCCGTGGCCACCAGGTCCGATAGACCGACCCCAAATAACTCCTCCCCTTTATACGGCAATACTTCCATATGCCGTTTGGAATCCGCATCCCCTGACCACTGTCGCGTCCATAATCCTCTTCTGGCAGAAATGGACATCGCACTTACTCTTGATGCCAGAGTGCAAATATCTCTCTGTGCATCTCGCATATATAGAAATGCATCCTTTAAATGCTCTATAGTCAATAATATATTGTCCCTGTCCAGGGTATCAATATTTTCAGTCAGGGAATCCGACCAAGCCACCCCAGCACTGCACATCCAGGCTGAGGCGATTGCTGGTCGCAGTATAATACCAGTATGTGTGTATATACTTTTTAGGATATTTTCCAGCTTCCTATCAGCTGGTTCCTTGAGGGCGGCCGTATCAGGAGACGGTAACGCCACTTGTTTTGATAAGCGTGTGAGCGCCTTATCTACCCTAGGGGGTGTTTCCCAACGCGCCCTAACCTCTGGCGGGAAAGGGTATAATGCTAATAATTTTTTAGAAATTAGCAGTTTTTTATCGGGGGAAACCCACGCTTCATCACACACCTCATTTAATTCATCTGATTCGGGAAAAACTACGGGTAGTTTTTTCACACCCCACATAATACCCTTTTTTGTGGTACTTGTAGTATCAGAAATGTTCAAAACCTCCTTCATTGCCGTGATCATGTAACGTGTGGCCCTACTGGAAAATACGTTTGTTTCCTCACCGTCGACACTGGAGTCAGTGTCCGTGTCTGTATCGACCTGAGGTAACGGGCGCTTTAGAGCCCCTGACGGTGTTTGAGACGCCTGTACAGGTATTAACTGATTTGCCGGCTGTTTCATATCGTCAACAGTCTTTTGTAAAGTGCTGACACTATCACGTAATTCTTTCCATAAGACCATCCAGTCAGGTGTCGACTCCCTAGGGGGTGACATCACTAACACAGGCAATTGCTCCGCCTCCACACCATTTTCCTCCTCATACATGTCGACACAACGTACCGACACACAGCACACACACAGGGAATGCTCTGATAGAGGACAGGACCCCACTAGCCCTTTGGGGAGACAGAGGGAGAGTTTGCCAGCACACACCAGAGCGCTATATATATATAGGGATAACCTTATATAAGTGTTTTTCCCTAATATAGCTGCTGTATATATTTATATGCCAATTTAGTGCCCCCCTCTCTTGTTTTACCCTGTTTCTGTAGTGCAGGACTGCAGGGGAGAGTCAGGGAGCCTTCCTCCAACGGAGCTGTGAGGAAAAAATGGCGCCAGTGTGCTGAGGAGATAGGCTCCGCCCCCTTCTCGGCGGCCTTTCTCCCGCTTTTTTATGGAAATATTGGCAGGGGTTAAATGCATCCATATAGCTTCGGAGCTATATGTGATGTATTTTTTGCCAAAAAAAGGTGTTTTATTGCGTCTCAGGGCGCCCCCCCCCCAGCGCCCTGCACCCTCAGTGACCGGAGTGTGAAGTGTGCTGAGAGCAATGGCGCACAGCTGCAGTGCTGTGCGCTACCTTGTTGAAGACAGGACGTCTTCTGCCGCCGATTTTCCGGACCTCTTCACTCTTCTGGCTCTGTAAGGGGGCCGGCGGCGCGGCTCTGGGACCCATCCATGGCTGGGCCTGTGATCGTCCCTCTGGAACTAATGTCCAGTAGCCTAAGAAGCCCAATCCACTCTGCACGCAGGTGAGTTCGCTTCTTCTCCCCTTAGTCCCTCGGTGCAGTGAGCCTGTTGCCAGCAGGTGTCACTGAAAATAAAAAACCTACTTTAAACTTTTACACTAAGCAGCTCAGGAGAGCCCCTTAGCCTGCACCCGTCTCGTTCGGGCACAAAAATCTAACTGAGGCTTGGAGGAGGGTCATAGGGGGAGGAGCCAGTGCACACCAGGTAGTCCTAAAGCTTTTTACTTTTGTGCCCAGTCTCCTGCGGAGCCGCTATTCCCCATGGTCCTTTCGGAGTCCCCAGCATCCACTAGGACGTTAGAGAAAAAATGTTCGTGTCACTTATTGCCATATCTGCTAAAGGTGTTCCTCGGCTAATACAAAGAACCATTGATTAATATTTACTTACATTAACATGTCGCAAATTTACATCTCTATAGATTTACCATATTATTAACACTCATGTATACTGTATGTACAACCGTGAAAATCAGAAACTCCCGTGTGAAGAACGGGTAGAACAGATTTATATATATATATATATATATATATATATATATATATATAGGTACGCCTGACGACGGTTGAAATAAAATGACGAAACATTGCTATAATTGGATGATGACCCGTTTATACATTCAGCAAGTACCGGCACTTCTCCTACCACTCCTCTCTGTTGTCTTCACTGGTTGTGTTTGGATGAATAGTCCCGTGGGTGCCGCATTCACCGTGATATATATATATATATATATATATATATATGAAAACATATCCACCCCTCAGCAGCAACTGTGGGGTATGAACAGAACCAGCACACTGCTCCTTGCTCAAGAATATATTTTACTCCATAGTGCCAACAAAGTACATTAAACAAAGTTCAGCATATACTCATCGTAGTGCAGCAGAGACACATAGCATGGGTGGCATCCCAAACAGCCGTTTTCGGTATCAGACCTTCTTCAGGGGAATAACCAGCTAAAGTGCCATAGTGCCTACAAGTAAAAAGTGTCTGCGTGCAGTGCAAATATTGCTAGTCAAAAAGGGCCCTATTTGTACCCTCATGTCCATACTTACCAGCTACACCTGTGATCACGACGCAGCTACGGAGGTCAGTCAGAGCCAACAGCATGCTGCAGGAGCCCCTGACGGTGAAACACACGCCGCACGCCACGAGACATTATGGTTATTGGTTTTGTCATCTTTATCTTTATTTTATTTCCTTTTTGTTTTCTTTGATGCAAATTATTCATCATTTGTGATGCATGCGGGATGCCTATCCTTTAGGATATGGATAGATGTAAGTCAACCTACAATTTTATCTTGCCCCGCATTTGATCATCACTAGTTTAAGTATTGTTTAGTGCATTAACTATGCTGTGACCATGGTAACCGCTACATCCTAGTGATCGCTGGATGCGCTCCGGGGGTCTTGTCTGCCAGTTGCATGCAGCGCTTGGTTGCTTCCTTTCAGGTGGAATGCAGATTGCGTTCCACGGACCGGAACTTCCGGTCTTGTGGCGCGCTGCGTGCGTTTCATAGACGGGGGCTCCTGCAGCGTGCTGTTGGCTCTGACTGACCTCCGTAGCTGCGTCGTACTTTGTTGGCACTATGGAGTAAAATACGTTCTTGAGCAAGGAGCAGTGTGCTAGTTCTGTTTATACCCCGACGTTGCTGCTGAGGGATGGATATGTTTTCTTATGAAATTAAGTTATAACCGGACACCTGCAATTCTGTCTGAGAGTGTTAGTGCGGCTTCCCGGGACTGTGTTCTGTGATAACCTCTATCTCTACATTGGAGCTGCACCACAATTGGATTTTTAACATTGTGATGTTTTTTATTTTTTATTTTTTTGCTTTTGTTTATTATTAAGTGTCATTGTGTGTTTTTAGCATTTGTTAGCTTCACACAGTATAGTATGGAGCATGATATTGGTGACCTTACTGGCACTAAAAGGTTTATGGATAAAGATGTTACACGTATATTGTTTAACACTACAGACCAGCTGGCCTTTGATGTAGACACACCGTCTGAAATAAATTCTGACTTGCTGAAATTGCGCAAACGATTGATTGAAATAGAACTCCATTGGCTTACACTGTCCCAATATCACAAGGAGAATCTTATCTCTAGAGGATTAAGATTAAAAATCAACCAACCATAGGGCACAACAGCAAAGAATTTTGCAGACAGTGGTGTCAAATACTGAACCGTGTAGTTTCGACTTAATGGTTCTCATAGTCCAGCAGGTGAATTCAGATATTGAAAATGTGAACAAGGAGATAGCCATATGTGAATCTCAGGTTCTGGCCATATTGAGAGCTGATAATTCAGTGGACTGGTTGGCATGGCTTGATGAAAGTCTGGTATCATTTAAAAGTGAATTGTTGGCCTTTAAAAAAGTCAAGTACAGAAAGGTCAAGGACGACTATAAGGAAGTGAGGGTATATCCCTGGATTTTTTCTCCATCTAATCGTCGACCTTGGCGAGCTGGGCAAGGCTACAAGAGAAGGGTTGAGACACAATATACTGATCTAGAGTCCCAAACATCTCACAGTGACTCGGATCACTCCTCTCAGATTAAAAACTCGGCCTCTTTTTTAGGTGAAAGGGCCAATACCAGGAGTTACGTTAGGGGAAACAAAAAACCCCAAAAACCCTGTAGACGAGAAGGCAAGAGGCACAAAAGCCAATGGAAAAAATTAGAGGGGAGGCAGGAGATAACTGTGTTGAATTTGTCCTCGTATACGCCCACAGAAGTAGAGATGACTGTTCTATCTAAAGGGCTGTCATATGTACCGACGTATCGTCAGAATGCATTTGACTGCAAGATTGAGTTGTATAAATTCCAACGGCAATTATGTTTGAAGGATTTATTTTTTGGTAGGGGTGAGATAACGGGACAAATAGCATAGTTTAGGGGTTAGAGTACCTTTGACCCACCGGCACGTAATGCATTGATTGAAACCTTTATGAGATTGGTACGCACAGAGTCACAAACAACTATTCAGAAAACCAGAATGCGTTTTTCTAATATGACTACACAGGAGTCAGAGGCTGTTAAAGGTTTGCATGATAATTCCAACATCACCATATGCCCCACTGCCAAGGCGGGCTATTGTTTTACTGAATCGCTGTGATTATATTAATGAGATCTTGTGCCAACTCTCAGACACTGATTGCTATATGCCCCTTTCGGTTGACCCAACAGAACGGTTCAACAGGGAAATAGATGAGGTGATTTTGATGGGGTTATCTAACGGTTGGA
This sequence comes from Pseudophryne corroboree, assembly GCF_028390025.1. Taxonomy (NCBI): domain Eukaryota; kingdom Metazoa; phylum Chordata; class Amphibia; order Anura; family Myobatrachidae; genus Pseudophryne; species Pseudophryne corroboree. The sequence goes on from NC_086447.1 coordinate 255,081,714, forward strand.
TTGATCAGTCCACTATGGACTTTTTGCTTCAAGAGTTTCCAGTAATCCCACTCATTTATATTTTACCCAAGGTGCACAAATCGCTCTTTGCCCCATCTGGTAGGCCCATTATATCGTCACGAGGGTCTTTAGGCCAACCAATTTCACAATACATTGATTTTCATTTGCAACCAGTGATCCAATCCACCCCGTACTACATTAAAGATACCACTGACTTTTTATGCAAGCTGAACGCCATTGGTCCACTGCTGCCAGGTTGCCTGATGGTGACCCTCAATGTGACTAGTTTGTATACGAATATAGGGCATGCCAATGGTATTTCTGCCGTTAGGAATATTGTTGGCCGCAGTCCACAGTATGCAGGTCCTCCTTTGGAATTTTTACTTTTGTTACTTGAGATTGTCCTCCAAAAGAATTATTTTTTGTTCAATAATTATTTTTACCTACAATTGAGAGGCACAGCGATGGGGTCCAATGTGGCCCCATTGTATGCCAATTTATTCATGTATCATTATGAACAACAACACATTATGGGGGACCCATTGTTTTCAGGATACATTAAGTTTTACGTATGCTACATAGTCGACCTGTTCATGCTGTGGACTGGGGGCGAGAGATTACTTAATGATTTTGTTGATAAATTGAACATGATACCGGGGTCTATCCAATTCACCAGTATCCACAATGCAGCTGAAATCAGCTATCTGGATGTTTCTGTGAGTGTGCATGATGGACACTTAACGACAGGGATCTATAGAAAGTCGACTGACAAAAACTCTCTGTTGCTGGTATTGTCTTTCCACCCAGTTGCATTGAAAAGAGGCTTACCATATTTGCAACTTGTTCGTGTGGCTAGAATCACTTCAGACCGTGACAAATTATCTGATGCCCTCGCCCAGATGGGTGAAAAATTCATTGACAGTGGCTATGACAAGAATGAAGTCAGACAAGCCATCAGAAGATGTGGGCAGCTTCCTCGAGAGGAGTTACTAACACCTCGAGTAAAGGCTGAATCTGATCGGTTAGTTTTTGCAAGTACGTATTCCATTGCATCTGGAAAAATACGTCAATCCATCCTTAAACACTAGCATATACTCCAGATGGATCCAGTGATGAAAGCTCACTGTGTTCAACCGCCTTTGTTTTGTTACTGACGCAGTCGTAATTTGAAAGAGCAAGTAACCTTCACAGATATTGGCCCGCGAGTGGGTAGGGGAACCAGCTGGCTGCAACTACAAAAGGGTGCCTTTAAATGCCACGGTTGTGTCAACTGTACGTTCATGCTGACTGGCAAAAGCTGCCATCATCCGACTAAGGGGACTCAGTATCCCATACACCATCGGATGACATATGTTATACGAAATTTGTTACGTACATGATTGTTTGTCCTTGCAAAAAGATCTACATAGGGAAAACAATACGGATGCTTAAAGAAAGGATTGCGATGCACAGGTCATCTATTAAAAAGGCCTAATTAAAGTTGAATGGTGGAACTCCCGATGTTGCAAGACATTTTGTCACATATAGTCATAAGCTCAGTGAATTTAGATTCATGCCTATTGATCATGTACTGCCTCTGAGGAGGGGAGGCGACAGGCACAGATTGTTGCTGCAACAGGAATGCCAGTGGATCTACCGGTTGGAGGCATTGGCTCCACTTGGGCTTAATGAGGAATGTTAATTTTTTTCATTTATATAGACCTGTGGTACTGTGTGTTCAGTGGACCCCATTATGATTTATGCTGCATTATTGTTGATCATTATTGATGGCAGGTACTCTTATTATTCATTATGGTTATTGGTGTTGTCATCTTTATCTTTATTTTATTTTATTTCCTTTTTGTTTTATTTGATGCACATTGGTGGTCATTCCGAGTTGTTCGCTCGCTAGCAGTTTTTAGCAGCCGTGCAAACGCTATGCCGCCGCCCACTGGGAGTGTATTTTAGCTTAGCAGAAGTGCGAACTAATGTATCGCAGAGCGGCTACAAATTTTTTTGTGCAGTTTCAGAGTAGCTACAGACCTACTCAGCGCTTGCGATCACTTCAGACTGTTTAAATCCTGTTTTGAAGTCACAAACCTGCCCAGCGTTCGCCCAGCCACGCCTGCGTTTTTCCTGGCACGCCTGCGTTTTTTCGAACACTCCCTGAAAACTGTCAGTTAAAACGGTCAGTTAACACCCAGAAACGCCCACTTCATGTCAATCACTCTGCGGACACCAGTGCGACTGAAATGCATCGCTAGACCCTGTGCAAAACGACATCATTCTTTGTGCCTGTACGACGCGCGTGCGCATTGCGCCGCATACGCATGCGCAGAACTGCCATTTTTTAGCCTGATCGCTGCATTGCGAACAAATGCAGCTAGCGATCAACTCGGAATGACCCCCATTATTCATCATTTGTGATGCATGCGGGATGCCTATCCTTTAGGATATGGATAGATGTAAGTTAACCTACAATTTTGCCTTGCCCCGCATTTGATCATCACTAGTTTAAGTATTGTTTAGTGTATTAACTATGCTGTGACCATGGTAACTGCTACATCCTAGTGATCGCTGGATGCGCTCCAGGGGTCTTGTTTGCCAGTTGCGCGCAGCGCTTGGTTGCTTCCTTTCAGGTGGAATGCAGCTTGCGTTCCATGGACCGGAACTTCCAGTCTCATGGCGCACGGCATGCGTTTCACTGACGGGGGCTCCTGCAGCGGCTCTGAATGACCTCCATAGCTGCGTCGGGATCACAGGTGTAGCTTGTATGTATGGACCTGAGGGTACAAATAGGGCCCCTTTTGACTAGCAATGTTTGCACTGCACGCATACACTTTTTACTTGTAGTCACTATGGCACTTTAGCTGGTTATTCCCCTGAAGAATGTCTGATACCAAAAACGGCTGTTTGGGATTCCACCCATGCTATGTCTCTGCTGCACTACGATGAGTATATGCTGAACTTTGTTTAATGTACTTTGTTGGCACCATGGAGTACAATACGTTCTTGAGCAAGGAGCAGTGTGCTGGTTCTGTTCATACCCCAATGTTGCTGCTGAGGGATATATATATACCTAGTTCGCTCCTCGGACTTCACAAATAAACAAATGTCTTTTTCAACAAGAAAAAGGCTATGCTATCAAGGTGCTATTAATGACTTCATTTGATGAAATCACACCACTGGTGTTGAAACGATGGTGACTTTTTACTATGCACCTTGTTTTAAATCACTTGCTGTAAAGCCTTTTTCTTGTTGAAATACAAATTTGTTTATTTGTGAAGTCTGAGGAGTGCCCCGCCTGGTTCTTTGTATGTAAAGGAGTGCCGTGCGAAAGCTACCCCAGGGAACCCTCCAACTGTATTTACGCTGTGAGGAAGGCATCCCGGCTGCTGTTACAGAACAGTGAGTGCCATAAACTTGTCAGACCAGGACTCCCAAATCTCATCAGCTGCGCCCAGTCCCCATCTTTAACCACTTCAGCGGTCATACAAAACAGCAGCACTCCAGGGCTAAATGAACACGTCTTACTCAGCAGTGTTTGCCAACGTTTCAAACTTTCATCAGGGATAACAATACATGTTACAAAGCTCACCTTAAATACAGGTACACCCAGTGAAACACTCCCTCCAATTTCCACACTGCAGTAACCTCTAAAAAATGATGTACTTCATCCAGGTGTTTCAGACTTCAAGACACCTTCAGATGATGAATATGTAAACCAACACCTAATAATAATAACAAAATGTAAAAACGTCACATAGTATCAAAAAAGAAACAGTTTTCATAATACAGAAAATGCTTACATATCCTCCTTGTCTATTTAATTGAAACAACTTATCATTTAATGCTTTAGCTATTAGTGTCTCTAGTCGCATGATCCACCTATTTTCACATCGTAATAATTTAGACCCTCTATCACCACCTCTAAGGTTTTGTGGAATATGATCTATCATACGATATCTTAATGTTGATAAATTATGAGATGCTTCTAAAAAAATGTTGTGCCACTGGTTGGTCACTAGAGCTTGTGTTAAGTGCTTTTTGTATTGATGAGAGATGTGCTGTCATACGCTCTTTAACAGTACATTCCGTTTTCCATTTGTAAGTGAGGCCACAAGGGTGCAATATCTGATATGCTGCGAATTTAGAACTACATGTAAGATGATGTCTAATTTTGTAAGTTGTCCCAGTTCAGGGATGTTGTAATGTGTCACCCTTAATCAAAAAGTCACATGTGATGCAACCACAACTAAAACAACAATTTTTTGCTCTTAAAAAATGGGAGGGTTTTTGGCTAGCAAGTCTGTCACGTCTAGGGTGGCCAATCCCGGGCCATTTTTTCAATCCCGGGTATCAGGATTGAAAAATGGTCAATCCCAGGATTCCCGGGATACCCGTGATTGGCTTGTTTCCTGTGTGGACCCCCCACCCTGCCCTGCATACATAACTCACCATACCACACGGGCGGGATTGTGGGTCACTTCCTGCGGGTGAAGGGCGGCTGGCTGCGCACAGTTCCCCCAGGTTCGGCGACGTCCATGCGGCGGGTGCTTGGTGGTTTGCTGCGCAGGGGGAGCCGGGAGGAGGGAGCCGGGCAGCGTCTGGGCCTCCTGAGGACACTCAACGCTGCCTGTCACTGAAAAAACAAGGAGCTTTCTAATCCCAAAATCCCCGGGATTGGAAGTTCCAATCCCGGGATTGAATCCCGGCCAATTTTAGGCCTAAATCCCGGAATACTGCCAATCCTGATCCCAGGATTGGCCACCCTAGTCACATAAGATTTTTACCAAATAGTCTTGCAAGTTTTGCCCTCTCTTATAGCACGGCATTAAAAAATTATTTTTTGTTTAACAATTCATTTTATTTACAACTTCACGGGACGGCGATGGGGTCGAATATGGCCCCATCATATGCCAATTTATTTATGTATGACTTTGAGCAGGACAATATTATGAAAGATTTGTTTTTTCCAAATTCATATCGTTCTATGTCAGATTCATTGACGACCTTTTCGTGCTGTGGACTGGTGGTGAAAAGGCGCTGGTGGAATTTATTGAAAGATTGAACAGCAGGCCTGGATCCATTAGATTCACTTACCGATATAGCATGACCAATATGGAATTTCTAGATGTTATGGTAGGAATTGAGAAAGGATGTTTTACAACTAGCATTTTTAGAAAACCAACAGACAAAAATACGCTTCTTCTTGCATCAATTTTTCACCCACAACCTTTGAAGAAAGGACTTCCTTATTCACAGCTGATAAGGGTGACATAGATAACCTCAGACCACACCAAACTGCCAGAGGCTCTAGCAAATATGGGGCAGAACTTCATTGATCGTGGCTATGATCCAATGGAAGTGAAAAAAGCAGTGACCAAATGTCTTGGACTAAAACGTGAGGATCTTCTGGTTCCAAAGATGAAAAATGTAGAAACAGAACGTTTGGTATTTACGAGCACTTACGCCATCACGTCGGGTTTAGTCAAAAAATCGATACTGAAGCACTGGCACATTGTCCAGACGGATCCATCATTGAGTAGATTCTGCGCCAATACACCCCTCTTTAGCTACAAGAGGAGCAAGAATCTGAAGGAACGGATCTCACAATCTGACATTAGTCCTGGAGTGATGTCAAATACAAACTGGCTCAGCCTACAGAGGGGAGCATTCAAATGCGGCGGTTGTGCTAACTGCACCTTCATGCTGACTGGTAAAGAATTTGTACACCCCACGTTGGGTGACAAGTATGTGTTGAGACACAGAATGACCTGTGAAACCCGTTACGTGACCTACATCATTGTATGTCCATGTAAAAAACTATACGTGGGCAAAACAATTCGTATACTAAAGGAAAGAATATCTATGCACTGCTCGTCAATTAAAAAGGCATTACAAATAATGGAACCTAGCACACCACCAGTTGCCAGGCATTTTGCAAATTGTGGTCACAGAATGAGGGATTTAAAATTTATGCCTTTGGACCATGTGCCACCGCTTAGGAGAGGTGGCTATCGGAACAAGCAGTTGTTAAAGCAAGAAAGTCGGTGGATATACTTATTAAATGCCATGGCCCCACGAGGGCTGAATGAGGAACTAATTCTTTCTTGTTTTTTGTAGTAAATATAGAGTAGATGTGAGTCGGGGATCATGCCTGCTGTTTTAGCTAGCTGTAGTCCTGGAGCGGATGCTTTCTCCACACGTATTCTCATTTTTTGTATATGTATTTTATATATGCATGTTTGTATACATGTATTTTTTGTGTCAAGTATGTGGGTAATGTGTTTAGATGTTGACACCATCTGCATGGTGTGCATTAGTGTATGCGGTTATCCTCTTAGATATGTTTGCACTGATTCAATTAGTGTTATAAATTAAATGAGAGGGAGGTTATGGATGCATTGTTAGTCATACACACATATGTGGTTTAGAATACTTTTGGCTTGATTTGATCTGGCCAGAATTAATGAGTTTATTGAAGAGGAGATAATCCCTTTTGCACATTATGCATGCATTGATTTGATGTAATAATTATGGTCATATAGGGGTAGATTAGATATGTACACTGACGTTTTCCTGATTCTACCGCTATAGGTGAGGGGAGGTGATGTGGCCGGGTTGCCAGGAGACAGGGAAGCCAGTGGAGGCGCGTCATGTTAAACAGGTGGATCGCTTGGGAGAGCAGACCTATCGGCTAGCCGCTGTTCGCCAGAAGGGTGGAGGACGCTACACAAACGTCACGGACACGTGATGCGAGGAGGTGGCGTCACCGTTACCACGGCGACGGACGGGACGCCAGGAGCTGCGCGTGGAAAGTGATGGGCGATGTTGGATGATGTCACAGGCAGGCGTCCCGGCATCCGGGTGACTGGGCTTACGCGCCTCCTAACAGCACCTGGCGGAGATTAGCTAAACGGTTAGGACAGGTGAGCACACTTTGATAATTTGTTGGGTATAAATAGAGCAAGCTTGGCATAGTGGTGGTAACTACTCCCCTGATGATGGCGGTAGCCGAAACGGCTGTTGGGAGATCCTGCTGGGTAGGATGCGCATCCCCAGCATGAATAAGGACATGTGAGAAATGTATTATTGATGGAATCATCTTTCCAAGTTGCTGAATTTGCACAGAAAGTTTGTCATGTTTGAAGTGGCATAAAAATGTTTGATTACATAAGGAGTGCTGGTCTCTTCTACAACATAGCCCCAGCTGGAGCCTCATGGTGTGGATGTATCCATATATATATATATATATATATATATATACTGTATATATATATATATATATATAGAGAGAGAGAGAGAGAGAGAGAGAGAGAGAGAGAGAGAGAGAGAGAGAGAGAGAGAATAAAGGGAGAAATAGGCCCCAAGGTAAGTGAACTACGTGTTTTAGACCGGTAATAGCAACACAATTCTTAATACACCCCTCAACTATAGCTGAGTGGCAGCTTTTCACAATAAGGTGTGTGTTAGTGAGACACACAAGTGGTAGTGATATAGTACATTGGAGTGAATATAGCGCCTAATGGTGGGGAAAAATAATAAAAAAAATTGGGATACAAATTTCTATTAAAGTCTTCAGTCAAATGACCATGGTGGAATTCAAGTTATATGCAAACAAAGTACAATAAAAACATAGTGCAACCTGTTATGGTGCAAAGCAGTGGTTCCCAAACTGTGTGCCTAGGCACCCTGGGGTGCCTCGGGACACTTGCAAGGGTGCCTTGGATTGGTGGTCCAGGACCAATTCAAATTATTTACGATTAATGTAATAGGCAAAACCAGTGCTGGTGGCTGTCAATCATAGAATATGTGGACAAACACAAGCATATCCTGTCCCTCATCACATAACTGACCCTAAGGATGACAAATAAACACAATTTACTTCATTTAATATTTCTTTCTAAATTTCTCAATCAGAAAAGTTGGCCTAGGGGTGCCGTGAAAAAAATCCTGATACTCTAAGGCGCCATGATTCAAAAATGTTTGAGAACCACTGGTGAAAGGAATGGTTGCGCATATATACATTTTTCTCATAAAAAGGAACTGTATTTAGAAACTGTTGCAAGTTCCAAAAAAACAGTGTAGAATTTTTTTTTTATGTATAAAACCAATAATTTAATCAATATAATATTCCAAGTGGCAACCGAAAGGTATTGCACATACAAGATAAAAAACAATAACAAGCTTATCTGCCCAAACATTGGGTCCAGAGACAACCGGTTCCTTAATCACAGATATTCCAAATGGTAACCAATAGGTATAAAACGTACAAGAAATAAGTTAAAAGAAGGTTTATCTGTCCATCAAAAGGGGTCCAGAAGGCATAAGTCCCAAGTCCCAATTCTACTCTGTTGTTTTGGAACTTGCAACCATTTCTAAATACAGTTCCTTTTTATGGGAAAAATTTATATATGCATTCCTTGCACCATAACAGGTTGCTCTATGTTTTTATTGTTCTTTGTTTGTTTTGCATAGAACTTGAATTCCACCATGGTCATTTGACTGAAGACTTTAATATAAAGGAAGCTAAGTGTATCTTCGTATCCCAGTTTTTTTTATTATTTTTCCACACCATTAGGCGCTATATTCACTCCAATGTACTATATATGTAACCCCCTTTAACCTATAAAGGGAAGCTAGGGTACTGATTACCTTTTGGAGATATGTGCTATAATTACTTTGCACCTGAGTATCTCTTTCCTCCCATCTCAGCAGTGCCTCCATAATGTAACCCTCCTTTAACCTATAAAGGGAATCTAGGTTACTGATTACCTTGTTGTCTAAGGGGTACATTTAGCAGTGCCTCCACCCAAGTATTGATAAGTATTATGGGCCTACCTGGGAAAACCCATTCCAGTGTTGTATATACCCCCTGTCGTAAGGTAGGCTGCGGTATGGGTCACAGAATACTGTACAGCCAATCACTTACACTGATCCGGATTCATGAAAATCAGATTGTAATATTTATTATTCTACCTTGAGCCAGTAGCAGCTTAATAATATAAAGTTCAAGGTTAGGTGCATACAGAAAAGGATAATACATAACGGGTAACCAATACATATCAACTCTCATAACAATTGGTTCACATGACATAACATTACAGATTTAACTTATTAATTCACTATAACTCTTTCCACTGAGCTCAGTAATGTTATCAGTTATAAGCCGGTTCATATACAGTTTGTAAATATATATATGCAAATATATGTGTAAAGGTAAGGTGGAGCTCCAGTCACTAGATATGCCGTTAAGTGGATTTAGATGTGACAGAGACCAAGTTTCCTATTGCTCCAAAGTATTTATAAGAATAATGAGAATTCCTCCAGCCATCATTAAATATCACTAAGCTGCCTTGAGTCACTAGGATGCATATGGTCTCAGGACTGTAAGTGCCCCCCATCACATTCCCATGGAGTCTTTTTGCAGACTTGAATAAAGGAAGTTAACTCCTCTCTAGTAATAGTCTCCTCTGAGATATACTGCATGTATTGTGATGCTCCATGTTTTAGCTTTAATATATAATACACAGTTGCTCATCTTTACTCCTGGACTTCTTAGTTGATTTACACCAACACACCTCTATCATCACCACATGGTGCTTCTTCTTAGTAGTAGTTCATGAATCTGGTGCTAAAATTCATAGTGCACCTACTTTACGTAATTACTAGCCTCTTGATGAGAGACTTGCTGTAAATAATAATTGCAGCAGTGGCTTTGTGTTTAGCAATCCCTCCATGTTACAAAGCATACTGAGTTAGTGTGTTATGACAGCTGCAGCAGTTGTGTTCCTCTCACACCAGTTACCATGCCTGTGCCTGCGATAATGTGCTCAGTTACAGCTCCTACTGCTGTCTTTAAACATTGCCTAGCTTTAGAAATAAAAGGCTGGCCACTTCCCGACCTTTTGAGCTCCTGTTGGTGGTCAATGGATGCTCTCTCCCCCTATTCCTCCCTCAGCAGTGGTGTAGGTGTGTGCAGGGAAAGCTTTCTCACCACACCAGCATAGCTCTTAACAGTGGCTGCTTGTCTGTCACTTCTGCAGGCATTTCCACAACTCCTCCCATCTCTCGCAGTGACAGGCTATGTTCATGCCTGCGGCCTTGGACATTCCCCCAGCTGGCTGCTCCACACCATCACTGTAAGGGAGACCCAGCTCACTGGCTTCATCTCCAGTCAATGTCTGTTTTACCTCCTCCAACTCATCATTCAGGGGGTCGGCAGTTACTATGGTAGCCACCTGGCTATCAGCGCTGGGGCACACTCTGCTGCCACCGACGGGGGGGGACTCTTCACTGGACACAAGGGTGCCGATCCCCACTCTGTGATGGAGACCTTACAGCTACCGCTGTGTTTCTGGCTCCCTCTCCAGCTTCACCCCCCTGTGCCTGGTCGCTAGTTCACAGCTCTGATGTCTACCGCTTGGGTGGTAGCTCAGGCACAGGGTTATGAGCACTCAAGGGAGGGATCAGTAGACTGCTGTCAGCTGTGACTGACAGCTCTTATCTCTCCCTCTCAAAGAGGTCACGTGACCTCTCCTGAGGTGATGCCCCACCCACTGGCAATCACCTCACTGGATGATTGACAGCTAGGAGCATAAGGAGTTACTAGAATGTTCCCTCAGTCACTATCCACCAATATGTACATTAATAAGTTTATACGTATAATACATTTTAGCATGTACACAAATACATATCAATAAAAATACATATAGCTGGTGTACATACATGATTTTTTTCTCTTTTGACATTTGTAATATATTGTAGGTTAACCCCATACTCAGGCTGCACTTCTCCATATAAACTACATTTTAACTCTGTTCCAGGGTTACATTACTCCTTTACCTCACAAATGTATAGTTTACAACATATTTATGTGTAACATCTATTATAACCCCTACATGGGGTTACATTTCTCCCCCTGATGATCTGAGTAAGATATATGATTATTAACCAGATCATCATTCACTTCAACTTTCACTATTCACTGGACTCCATCTTGGAATTTCTCATTCTTTACACTGCCACACCTGTGGCTTCATATTAACTACCACACTATCTATTAGTTCTTCTCATTTCCGTTTACACTTCGGAGGAGGAGACTTCCAATCTACTCCCCCTACCCAATTTTTCCATTGTGGATGGTGGACCCCATCACCTGGCCCCCTAAATCACCTCCTCAGGGTCAGCCCACTTGGCTCCAGCTAGCAGCTACTCTTCCCACGCTCTGTGAGAATATGTCTCCATTCCTCACTTCAGGTACCTGTCTCCTCTACTCCCCCATTTACTCATTTTACTCTCAGTGAGGAGCACGACTACCTCCATCTTTAACTATAGATACCTATCAAATCTCCTGCACCACGCTACAGCTGGTTTCACTATCTCCTTTACCGCTTTCCCTCTCCCTGAGGATTTAATTCACTAGTCCTGTCACTATTCCTCACCCAATACCACAGAGGGAACGTCTGATGGTATGGAATCGGACACTCAATACGACCATAGTTTCGCTGATCACTTTTTATCATGTCTCTGTCCTACAATACTATGGCCCATTTACCTCTGGTATTAGCCCTCATTGCCACCAACATAGGAAGCAAGGATGAAGCTAATACCCTACTAATTAGTGATGTGCACCGGAAATTTTTCGGGTTTCGTGTTTTGGTTTTGGATTCGGGTCCGCGGCCGTGTTTTGGATTCGGAAGCGTTTTGGCAAAACCTCCCTGAAAATTTTTTGTCGGATTCGGGTGTGTTTTGGATTCGGGTGTTATTTTACAAAAAAACCTCAAAACAGCTTAAATCATAAAATTTGGGGGTCATTTTGATCCCATAGTATTATTAACCTCAATAACCATAATTTCCACTCATTTTCAGTCTATACTGAACACCTCACACCTCACAATATTATTTTTAGTCCTAAAATTTGCACCAAGGTCGCTGGATGGCTAAGCTAAGCGACACAAGTGGCCGACACAAACACCTGGCCCATCTAGGAGTGGCACTGCAGTGTCAGGCAGGATGGCACTTCAAAAAAATTGTCCCCAAACAGCACATGATGCAAAGAAAAAAAGAGGCGCACCAAGGTCGCTGTGTGACTAAGCTAAGCGACACAAGTGGCCGACACAAACACCTGGCCCATCTAGGAGTGGCACTGCAGTGTCAGACAGGATGGCACTTCAAAAAAATTGTCCCCAAACAGCACATGATGCAAAGAAAAAAAGAGGCGCACCAGGGTCGCTGTGTGACTAAGCTAAGCGACACAAGTGGCCGACACAAACACCTGGCCCATCTAGGAGTGGCACTGCAGTGTCAGGCAGGATGGCACTTCAAAAAAATTGTCCCCAAACAGCACATGATGCAAAGAAAAAAAGAGGCGCACCAAGGACGCTGTGTGACTAAGCTAAGCAACACAAGTGGCCAACACAAACACCTGGCCCATCTAGGAGTGGCACTGCAGTGTCAGTCAGGATGGCACTTCAAAAAAATTGTCCCCAAACAGCACATGATGCAAAGAAAAATGAAAGAAAAAAGAGGTGCAAGATGGAATTGTCCTTGGGCCCTCCCACCCACCCTTATGTTGTATAAACAGGACATGCACACTTTAACGAACCCATCATTTCAGCGACAGGGTCTGCCACACGACTGTGACTGAAATGACTGGTTGGTTTGGGCCCCCACCAAAAAAGAAGCAAGCAATCTCTCCTTGCACAAACTGGCTCTACAGAGGCAAGATGTCCACCTCATCATCATCCTCCGATTCCTCACCCCTTTCACTGTGTACATCCCCCTCCTCACAGATTATTAATTCGTCCCCACTGGAATCCACCATCTCAGGTCCCTGTGTACTTTCTGGAGGCAATTGCTGGTGAATGTCTCCACGAAGGAATTGATTATAATTCATTTTAATGAACATCATCTTCTCCACATTTTCTGGAAGTAACCTCGTACGCCGATTGCTGACAAGGTGAGCGGCTGCACTAAACACTCTTTCGGAGTACACACTGGAGGGTGGGCAACTTAGGTAAAATAAAGCCAGTTTCTGCAAGGGCCTCCAAATTGCCTCTTTTTCCTGCCAGTATACGTACGGACTGTCTGACGTGCCTACTTGGATGCGGTCACTCATATAATCCTCCACCATTCTTTCAATGGTGAGAGAATCATATGCAGTGACAGTAGACGACATGTCAGTAATCGTTGGCAGGTCCTTCAGTCCGGACCAGATGTCAGTACTCGCTCCAGACTGCCCTGCATCACCGCCAGCGAGTGGGCTCGGAATTCTTAGCCTTTTCCTCGCACCCCCAGTTGCGGGAGAATGTGAAGGAGGAGCTGTTGACGGGTCACGTTCGGCTTGACTTGACAATTTTCTCACCAGCAGGTCTTTGAACCTCTGCAGACTTGTGTCTGCCGGAAAGAGAGATACAACGTAGGTTTTAAATCTAGGATCGAGCACGGTGGCCAAAATGTAGTGCTCTGATTTCAACAGATTGACCACCCGTGAATCCTGGTTAAGCGAATTAAGGGCTCCATCCACAAGTCCCACATGCCTAGCGGAATCGCTCTGTTTTAGCTCCTCCTTCAATGTCTCCAGCTTCTTCTGCAAAAGCCTGATGAGGGGAATGACCTGACTCAGGCTGGCAGTGTCTGAACTGACTTCATGTGTGGCAAGTTCAAAGGGTTGCAGAACCTTGCACAACGTTGAAATCATTCTCCACTGCGCTTGAGTCAGGTGCATTCCCCCTCCTTTTGCCTATATCATAGGCAGATGTATAGGCTTGAATGGCCTTTTGCTGCTCCTCCATCCTCTGAAGCATATAGAGGGTTGAATTCCACCTCGTTACCACCTCTTGCTTCAGATGATGGCAGGGCAGGTTCAGGAGCGTTTGGTGGTGCTCCAGTCTTTGGCACGCGGTGGCTGAATGCCGAAAGTGGCCCGCAATTCTTCGGGCCACCGACAGCATCTCTTGCACGCCCCTGTTGTTTTTTAAATAATTCTGCACCACCAAATTCAATGTATGTGCAAAACATGGGACGTGTTGGAATTTGCCCAGATGTAATGCACGCACAATATTGCTGGCGTTGTCCGATGTCACAAATCCCCAGGAGAGTCCAATTGGGGTAAGCCATTCTGCTATGATGTTCCTCAGTTTCCGTAAGAGGTTGTCAGCTGTGTGCCTCTTATGGAAAGCGGTGATACAAAGCGTAGCCTGCCTAGGAACGAGTTGGCGTTTGCGAGATGCTGCTCCTGGTGCCGCCGCTGCTGTTCTTGCTGCGGGAGGCAATACATCTACCCAGTGGGCTGTCACAGTCATATAGTCCTGAGTCTGCCCTGCTCCACTTGTCCACATGTCCGTGGTTAAGTGGACATTGGGTACAACTGCATTTTTTAGGACACTGGTGACTCTTTTTCTGAGGTCTGTGTACATTTTCGGTATCGCTTGCCTAGAGAAATGGAACCTAGATGGTATTTGGTACCAGGGACACAGTACCTCAATCAAGTCTCTAGTTGCCTCTGAATTAACGGTGGATACCGGAACCACGTTTCTCACCATCCAGGCTGACAAGGCCTGAGTTATCCGCTTTGCAGCAGGATGACTGCTGTGATATTTCATCTTCCTCGCAAAGGACTGTTGGACAGTCAATTGCTTACTGGAAGTAGTACAAGTGGTCTTCCGACTTCCCCTCTGGGATGCCGATCGACTCCCAGCAGCAACAACAGCAGCGCCAGCAGCAGTAGGCGTTACACTCAAGGATGCATCGGAGGAATCCCAGGCAGGAGAGGACTCGTCAGACTTGCCAGTGACATGGCCTGCAGGACTATTGGCTTTCCTGTGTAAGGTGGAAATTGACACTGAGGGAGTTGGTGGTGTGGTTTGCAGGAGCTTGGTTACAAGAGGAAGGGATTTAGTGGTCAGTGGACTGCTTCCGCTGTCATCCAAAGTTTTTGAACTTGTCACTGACTTCTGATGAATGTGGTCCAGGTGACGTATAAGGGAGGATGTTCCTAGGTGGTTAACGTCCTTACCCCTACTTATTACAGCTTGACAAAGGCAACACACGGCTTGACACCTGTTGTCCGCATTTGTGTTGAAATAATTCCACACCGAAGAGGTGATTTTTTTTTGTATTTTGACCAGGCATGTCAATGGCCATATTCGTCCCACGGACAACAGGTGTCTCCCTGGGTGCCTGACTTAAACAAGCCACCTCACCATCAGAATCCTCCTTGTCAATTTCCTCCCCAGCGCCAGCAACACACATATCCTCATCCTGGTGTACTTCAACAGTGACATCTTCAATTTGACTATCAGGAACAGGACTGCGGGTGCTCCTTCCAGCACTTGCAGGGGGCGTGCAAATGGTGGAAGGCGCAAGCTCTTCCCGTCCAGTGTTGGGAAGGTCAGGCATCACAACCGACACAATTGGACTCTCCTTGGGGATTTGTGATTTAGAAGAACGCACAGTTCTTTGCTGTGCTTTTGCCAGCTTAAATCTTTTAATTTTTCTAGCGAGAGGATGAGTGCTTCCATCCTCATGTGAATCTGAACCACTAGCCATGAACATAGGCCAGGGCCTCAGCCGTTCCTTGCCACTCCGTGTGGTAAATGGCATATTGGCAAGTTTACGCTTCTCATCAGACGCTTTCAATTTTGATTTTTGGGTCATTTTAATGAACTTTTGTTTTTTGGATTTTACATGCTCTCTACTATGACATTGGGCATCGGCCTTGGCAGACGACGTTGATGGCATTTCATCGTCTCGGCCATGACTAGTGGCAGCAGCTTCAGCACGAGGTGGAAGTGGATCTTGATCTTTCCCTATTTTAACCTCCACATTTTTGTTCTCCATTTTTTAATGTGTGGAATTATATGCCAGTATCAATAGCAATGGCCTACTACTATATATACTGTGCACAACTGAAATGTACCACAGGTATGGATGGATAGTATACTTGACGACACAGAGGAAGGTAGAGCAGTGGCCTTCCGTATCGTACTGCTATATATACTGGTGGTCACTGTCAGCAAAACTCTGCACTGTACTCCTCCTATATAATATACTGGTGGTCCCCAGTGCCCACAATAAAGCAGTGTGAGCACAGATATATGCAGCACACTGAGCACAGATATGGAGTGTTTTTCAGGCAGACAACGTATACTGGTGGTCACTGGTCAGCAAAACTCTGCACTGTACTCCTCCTATATAATACAGCTGCTCCCCAGTCCCCACAATTAAGCAGTGTGAGCACAGATATATGCAGCACACTGAGCACAGATATGGAGTGTTTTTCAGGCAGACAACGTATACTGGTGGTCACTGGTCAGCAAAACTCTGCACTGTACTCCTCCTATATAATGCAGCTGCTCCCCAGTCCCCACAATTAAGCAGTGTGAGCACTGTCAAAGTCAGAAAAATATCTCTATGCACACTACCATATTTGCACCTCACACAGGTCCGTGCTGCGCATGCGTACGCTCTCCCGTACGTGCGCATACTCACAGTCGCGGGCACCCGCAGGCGCATTGTATGCGTATTTACGGTAGAGTTTATGTGGTTGTAGCGTGCGACTCAATCGTAACATATTTTCAGTAATAATGTATTTTGTAGATCATGGTCCCTTTGATAGATTCTGAAAGTTTGGTTAATATAGAATGTTCATGAACAGAGGAATCCCTCTTTGTTTGATACGAAGGGTCAGACAGGAGTAATACAGTGGTGTTTAGTATCCATCGGAAGAATATTTAATTAGAAATATTCCGGTGTTGGTTTGAAGCAGATCAATCACTCGTGCGAATAGTTATGGACATAAGAAGTTTATGAACATTTACTTTATTTGCACTTTATTACCCATGCGGCGGGAAACCCAGTTTCCCTCCCACCTGAGCAGTTGGAAATAGTCACAGCCCACCTGTATGAATCAACCTATGACCTTTTGTTATAATGCGAAGCCGAATTCCTATGTCCAATGAACAATGAGGTTGTAGGGACCATTGAATTGTATTGTGTGTGGGGCATAAATAGGCAGGCCGACCGTATCCAGTTCTCTCTCTTCAACGGTTCTCATTGCTGATAATCGGGAGCTGGATATCGAGGCGCATGCGATCGTTCCCCTTGTGCGTAAGTTTTCTCCGTAATCATATTGTCTTACTGTGAGCCATCTCTCTCTCTCTCTATCTCTCTCTCTCTCTATCTCTCTCGTATTTTACTTTAATTGTATTGTATTGTATTTCCTGTGTAGTTTATCTGGTTAGTTGGTTTATGTTATATTGTAGTGTATGCTTTGTACTGTGATTCTTTTTGCAAGTATAATAGTCATAATACATATAATAGGTTTCGGACCCTAAGCCCAGGTATCTGTGTATTCTTTATAGTGTTAAGTATTCTCTGAGCGTCGGTGACGCTCAAGCAGCTTTGTAGTTAATCAGGTTACACCAGGTTGCACTTACACTCTGTCTCTACACTAAGGTATACTGTGTATCTCATCGTTAAAGGTATAGATATAAAGGTTTAAACGTTGTAAGCGTCTGCACCGCTGGTGATCTCCTCGTGGTCCCGAGCGTACGCTACGCTATAGCGAATCATTACGTTAGTCGGCAGCCAATAGCGTGCCTGCCTGTGATCACTGGGCCGTAAGCGAACGTGACGCTTGAGCGTCTCGACTACGGCTGAGCGATCGCTACGCAACTTGCGTACCCTTATGGTACTTCTTACGTAGATAGCATACAGTGTTCTTAGACCTCTTAAAGTGTTTTATATACGATAAATATTTAGCTTTATCAATTGGCGGCTCGCCCGTCCTTCACATATCTGCACTAGGTAGATCAGCAGACATTATCCCTCAGCAAAGGGCGGGAGGTTGTATCCCTCGTAGTGCTGACAGGATAAGCGTCTGCTTCACTTAAGTAAAGAGTGCTGAAGGAATCCGGGAACCGGAGGTAAGAACAAAACGCTAGTGTCTTTTAAAACTGTTTATTTTTCTGTCTTGCGTACACACGCACGCACACATATATATATCTGCATTTCTTTTTCTTTTTCATTTTCGTATATCACTCTCCTGTCTGCCAGTTTTATAGTTGATAGAAGTGCTAAAAGAGAGTTGCCGTTATTTCATAGTTTAAGAGTAAAGGTAATATAGTTAAAAGATAGACAAACACACAGTTTCGCCTGGGAGATAAGGCGAAGTCAGTGTGTTTGTGTGGTAGATGATCAAGGATCATCTACATTGATAAAAGTATAAATTGTGTTACGGTGGATCTTTGCTTTGCGTATACGTGTCTCTAACAAAGACTTGCGTACGCAATCCAAAGGCCGACGCACGCAGCGTATATTACGCAACGGAGCGTCCGGTTACGCCCACGTAGCTCAAGTCACGATAAGTTGATTTTTAACGCAAAGCGATAAATAACGCAAAGCGATAAATAACGCGAGGCGAGAAATAACGCAAGTCTATTTTTGGGTGTCCGAAATTTAGTTAACAGATCCTGCTCCTAATTGGTAACACACCTGATCTGAAGAAAAATTTCTGCGCAGAAATAGAAATAGAAACAAAAGTGTACATGTGATGAGTGAGTGTTTTTACAATTTTTAAAGGTTGAACCACAAGAAAAGTCGAGTACTCGTGAGGTACATGCGTGTAAAGTGACGTGCACGGTGGCTAGGGAGGCATCTCTGGTTAAATATACAATTTTGAGCATTAGAGTATAGCAGACCAGGAGGTCATACTGTAACAAGACCAGGAGGTCATACTGTAACAAGACCAGGAGGTCATAACAGACCAGGAGGTCCAGGTACAGCCGACAAGGAAGTCCGCTATACAGTTCACAGGCACAACACCGAAAAGGGTTGGTGCAACACCCATATAGGCCATATAAGCTCTGGCTGAAGGAATTCGCAGTCGTAAGTTTCGATTCCATTGGTCTTTCCGTACATAAACTTAGTTGTTTGTGTACTGAACGACTGGACCGCACGTAAGTGTGTGCAGTAGTTAGTAATCTGACCTAATACCATTAGAGTAAAGGGGTCACAAACGCTATCTGTACACTCTAACGTGATTTGTGTAATTTTTTTATTTTAAGGGAAGTTCGCTGCTCACTCAGGAACTATCCAACAACCAATAGTTACTGGAAAGAGTAAGTGTTCTTCGGATAACCCTCGCAGGTTCCAGTAAATAGAGGTTCAGGTCGCAGGGGCCCTAGGTCGAGTACGCCAGCACCATATCGGTGTGATCAGGTCGTATTGGTCGGCGTGGGCGAGTGAGTGGGGTACTCGGTAAACCGCCACCGTCAGCCTATTGTTGGCATTTGGTTTTGCGTAAAGGGTTGGCTAAATAAAGCAACTCTTTCGAACTATGGGGGCCACTTGTTCAGGTAGGGGGCGATCAACCTCGGTTCGGGTTGATTCAGTGGTCCGACCAATTGGGTCGGCCAGGTATATAATGTGTGAGAAATATGGAAGTCACACAGAAACTTTATGTGATGAATGGGAGAGAATGACTGTACATGACGGGGAGAAATTCCCAAGAATAGGGAGCTTCAGCTCAGAAGTGTTACAAAATTTAAGGAGGAGGATATGTCTCATAAAATCAACAAAGAGACGAATCCAGCATTATGATTATTTACAGTTGTGGCAACAGGAAGGTGAGATACAGAGAGGTTTGGCTCAGGCGGCGGGATCTGGCTCTAACAGAAAACTGATTGCCACGGCTTCACCGCCACCATACATATCAGGAGAGAAGTTGATTGCGGAGAAAGACGCACTAAGGTGTAACACAAAATCACTTAGTAACTGTGTAAATGTTAATGATAATGTTAACCCATTAACCCATGCAAGTATTAACCCGTGCAAGTTGTACCCTGTTTTGAACTTTCCTCAGGAGTGTGATCAAGAGGACGAATCGGCAACGATTTCAGCGCTCTCTCTAGCAGCCACCATAGCAGAGACCACAGTAGGCACAGCTCCACCCACGAGATTAGTAAAGGTCCCTAGCGGAGGGATAGGTGAGGTCGTATCAACTGGTAAGTACGGCACCATGCATTATGCTGAGACTATTTCACCACAGCCTGTAGAATCTACACAGAATGAGGTTGTTAGAATTACACCTGTTAGAGTAATAGCAGTGCCAAATGGGAAAACAGACGCATCAGGAGCCACTCCCATTAGGAACATTGCCATGTACACTCCATTTTCCCGAATGGAATTAAGGACCATAGTGTCTGAATTTCCTGACCCTAGAAAAGACTTAGTTGCCAGTCAAAAATACATCAGAGACTTAGGTAACACTGTAGAGCCCAACAATAAAGACTGGCAGATATTGCTGAGAGCATGTTTACCCTCAAATGTCGACGCAACTCAATTTTTAGCTGATTGCGGACTAGGTCATGATGTACCTCTTACAGATGTGTACAACCAAGATAATGTGAAAAGAATAAACTTGCAGCTAAGGGAGTGTTTCCCAGCAGTAGCTAAATGGAATAAGATATTCTCCATTAAACAGAAGGAGTCAGAGACAGCTGCAGAGTATTTTCACAGAGCATTATTAGAAATGGCAAAATACACAGGCATAGAGGACATTAAAACAGACACAAACCATCGGGAAGTAGCAGTATCGGTACTGATGGATGGTTTAAAAGAGTCATTGAAGACTAGGGTACAGACCACGCAACCATGTTGGCGAGGTCTGTCTGTGGCTACTTTGAGAGAGGCTGCTATTGATCACGACAGAAACATCACCAGACACAGGGAACAACAAGGTGACAAATTAATGTCAGTAAGTATACAGGCTCTGACCACAAGGCAGCCTTTGTTTGTATCACCAAATCCTGTGGGTAAGTCAAGTATGGTTACTTGTTATTCCTGTCACAAACAGGGACACATGGCACGAGATTGTAGAGTAAAGAATCCACGAAACTCATACCAACCCCCTAGACAACGACACGACACACGACATTGGGAGCAAGGTCCGCAGAAACGGAGTTATGAGCCACATACAGGGGAAACAAAAAGATATCCCCCAAACAGAGACTGGCATGCCTCTGGTAGTTCCCAACTATCTCCCTCACAAGTAGTTGCTGCCAGCGGGATTCAGGGAGGTCACCATACCCAATAGGGGTGTGGCCATACCTGTAATCTGCAGCCAGTAAAATTAATTGCCAATCTTGGAAGTGAACCCGAGATCGCAATTAATGTAGCTGGTAAAACTTTAAACTTTCTTGTAGACACAGGGGCGGCCAAGTCAGTGATAAATTCGACAGTGGGCATGAGAACCACTGGTAGGACAATTCCAGCCATGGGAGTAACAGGAGTAGTCCAGCACTACCCTGTTAGCAAACCAGCCGAGATTACAATAGGGCCTTTGCATACCAAGCATTCCTTTTTGCTGGCTGCATCGGCACCAACCAATCTCCTGGGAAGAGACTTACTGTGTAAAATGGGGTGCGTCATTTATTGTACTCCTGAAGGTGTATTCTTGGACATACCTGAGAAACACGCTCAGGAAGTGCGAGACATGTTAGACTCCCCATCAAAATTAATGTCACATACCATTATGACAAATAGGAATCCATCCCAAATAGAAGAGATGACATCTCAGATACCAGAGTCACTTTGGACAAAAGACGGACAAGACACTGGATTAATGGCAAACGTAGCTCCAGTAGTTGTACAAGTAAAAGATGGTAGGATAGCTCCAAAAATCCCACAGTACCCTCTGAAGCCAGAGGTGGAGTTAGGAGTTTACCCAGTAATAGAGCGCTTGCTACAACAGGGCATTCTGGTAAGAACGTCCAGCACTGCTAATAGTCCCATCTTCCCTGTGAAAAAGAGTGGGGGGAGGGGTTACAGACTAGTGCAGGATCTAAGGGGGATTAACAAAATAGTTGAGAGTCAGTTCCCCGTAGTGCCAAATCCAGCTGTCATCCTAATGCAAATCCCTCCCACTGCCAAATTTTTCACTGTTATTGACCTCTGCTCCGCTTTCTTTTCGGTACCTCTGCACCCTGACAGCCAATATTTGTTTGCATTTACATACAGAGGAGTCCAATACACGTGGACTCGATTACCCCAAGGTTTCATAGATAGTCCAAGTATATTTTCTCAGGCTTTGCATGATTGTTTACAGTCTTTCCAACCAGACAGTGGATCAGTATTGATACAGTATGTGGACGATTTATTACTGTGTTCAGATTCACTGGAAACATCTCTGAAGGATACGAAACAGCTCCTGTTTCATCTTTCAGACACAGGACACAAGGTGTCCAAAGACAAGTTACAATTATGCCAAACTAAGGTAAAATATTTGGGACACTGTCTAACACAAGGACTGAGACACCTGACCACTGATAGAATCCAAGCAATTAGAGACATGACTCTGCCACAAACCCAGCAACAGATCAGAACGTTTTTAGGAATGTGTGGATATTGCCGTAATTGGATCCCAGGGTTTTCCATTTTGGCGTTACCTTTGCAGGAAATGGTCTCCTCAAACAAACCTGATAGGATTTCGCATACAGACGAGTCCGAAACAGCATTTGAGAGACTCAAACAGTGCCTAACGCAGGCACCAGCACTAGGTATGCCAGACTATGGGAAACCCTTTGAACTATACGGAACAGAAAGTGCTGGTTGCGCGGCAGGTGTACTAACCCAAAAACACGGTGATGCCAGCAGGCCAGGTGCATACTACAGCGCTCAGCTAGACACGGTAGCGCGATCCCTCCCCACATGCTTGCGAAGCGTTGCTGCAATAGCATTGCTAGTGACAAAAAGCGAAGACGTCGTGCTAGGCCACAACCTCACAATCCATACGCCACATGCAGTATCAGCCTTATTGAATTCTGCCCAAACCAGACACGTCTCATCAGCGAGGTTCACAAGATGGGAATTGGCACTAATGGCCCCCGTAAACATCACCATAAGGAGATGCAGTGCATTAAATCCTGCAACGTATCTCCCAGGTGTGCCTGGTCAGGCACAAGGGGTGGAAGGTGAGAGTGATGGGGAAGGAGGATTTAATACAAAGGAAGATACACATGATTGTATGGAATATTTGACCCAAAATTTTACCGCAAGGCCTGACATCAGTGACAACCCACTGGAAGATGCAGAACTCACGTTCTACACGGACGGTAGTTGTCATAGACAGTCAGACTCGGGAGACTTGTGTACTGGATACGCAGTCGTAGATGACCAAGACACCATAGAAGCGGAACCGCTAGGCCCACCTCACTCAGCCCAGGTTGCTGAACTGGTCGCCCTAACCAGAGCATGTGAATTGGCTAAGGGTAAGTCAGCCAATATCTACACCGATTCTAGATACGCATTCGGGGTAGTCCATGATTTCGGAGCCCTATGGCGTCTCAGAAATTTCATGACGGCAGCTGGTACACCGGTAGCGCATGCAGCTCACATAAAAAGGCTTCTAACAGCGATACAGGAACCCGACAGAGTGGCTGTTATCAAATGTAAAGCACACACTTATAGCCAAGACCCGGTATCACTTGGTAACAGCCGAGCAGACGAAGCTGCTAAGTTAGCAGCTGCTACCCCCATACAGACAGACACCACACAATTGATGGTATTTAATACCATTAACACACAGAAGTTGTGTGAAATGCAAAATTTGTGTTCCACACAGGAAAAGGCAGTCTGGAAGGCAAAGGGATGTGGCCAGGAGTCCTCAGGACTCTGGATGGATGGACATGGTAAACCAGTGGCCCCCAGAGCATATCTTCCATGTCTGGCTGAAGCAGCTCACGGGCTGACTCATCTAGGCAAGGAAGGAATGTGCAAATTGGTAAGAGCCTATTGGTGCGCCCCAGGATTCTCCTCTCATGCGAGTAAAAGAGCAATGTCATGCCTTACCTGTTTGAGAAAGAATATTGGAAAGGCAATACCTACAGAACCATTCCATATCCCACCTGCCGGCGGCCCTTTCCAGGTAATACAAATTGACTTTATACAATTACCCCCTTGTCGGAATTTGAAATATGTACTTGTTTGTATAGATGTTTTCTCAAATTGGGTCGAAGCATTTCCTGCGGCTACAAATACCGCTATGTTTACTGCTAAGAAAATTGTGCAGGAATTTGTATGTAGATATGGTATCCCTAGAATAATCGAAAGTGATAGGGGTACCCATTTTACAGGTGATGTCTTTCAAGGAATGTGTAAGTTGATGGGAATTGATAGCAAGCTGCACACTCCGTACCGTCCACAGGCGAGTGCGAAGGTCGAAAGAGTGAACAGCACTATTAAAAATAAATTGAGTAAAGTGATGGCAGAGACAGGATTGACATGGCCAGAAGCTTTACCCATTGTATTGTACAGCATCAGAACCACTCCCAGGTCCCCTCTTAATATGTCCCCTTTTGAAATCTTGTTTGGTCGACAACCGCATGTCATGATTAACCCTCAGGATGATTTGAAATGTAACAATGAAGTGACTGTAAAGTACTTGATTAACATGAGTAAACAGTTAAGGAATCAAAATGATAGTCTGAAGTTGGTGATTCCTGATCTACCTGATAGTAATTGTCACGACATTGAACCTGGGGATTATGTAATGATACGGAATTTTCTACGCTCAGGTTGCCTTATTGACAGATGGGAAGGACCATACCAGGTCTTATTGACTAGCACTACAGCACTGAAGGTTGCTGAGAGAGAGACTTGGGTCCATTCATCCCACTGCAAGAAGGTTGCTGATCCAGAGAAGTCCCGTGATAAGGAACAGACGGTAGAGGTTGTATCACTGGAGTGTCTGTTCCAGGAGGACTGAGGCGGCACCTGAGCCTTGAAGACCGAGAGCTGTTGTCGACTCCCCACTCCCTTTTATTATTTTCCTCCACTTCCCATCCCCTCTCCCTCAAACTTCTTTTTCCTCCTTCTCATTCTTCTCCATTTCCTCCTATAAGATGGACTTGCCCCAAGAGACTGTGATCCGGATTTTCCTGTTGACCATGATGTTGACCAGAGCAGTCTGTTCCGGCGAGAGTACCATGGAGGTCGATAGAGGTTCTGGAATGGGTTCTGATGATAAAGATGGAGGCGTAGTTTTCCAAGATCAACCTAACCAACAAGCAAAGGCGAGTATCAGAAAACGATCCGATAGCATTGACCATAGAAGAAATTGTGACGGATTGTTAGCTGAGGAAAACTGTATCTGTAGGCTCTGTAACAATGTCATTGAAGATGGGTGCATTAAGAAATGCCAATCCAGTTTTAATATCCATATGGACCGGCATCCATTGAGTGACTATCACTCCTTAGTGGGTAATGTGTTAAACAAAACAGATTGTTGGGTATGCTCTCAAGTACCTCAAGGGCATAGCAAATCAGGGCTAGTGCCATTTCCTTTAACGATAGGGGAGGTACTTGAGTTAAATGGTGGGAGACCGGTGGACAGGAGGTTTAATATCTCCAGCCCTCCTAGTTTGAAGCTCCACCAATACCATGTGGATAGGTCCCTATTATGTTTCAACATCTCCAATCCCAGAAAGCCGGGAAATTGGGAAGTGTCATGGAGTAACCACACCATGACCTTTTCGCATAGAGCAGATAGAATGCCTACAGATACAGAGCTTGTACGCCACATAGCCAGTAGAGGAAAATCTTTCCGGTATAGGTACACCTTAGGAAATAGGATTACGAGAGTTGGAGAAGTATCACCAGGATACTGTGCACATATCGTACAACCTGATACGTGTATTAAGCAGATGGAAGAATTAGGGTTAGGAGATTTCACCTGGAAGGTGTGTAATATGGTTATGTCCTTCTCCGTCCCATATGTTCTCCCCGATGATGCATATTTCATATGCGGGAGAAAGGCGTACAAGTGGCTTGCCCCAAACTCTGAAGGATTGTGTTATATTGGAAAAGTATTGCCTGAAGTGATGACTGTAACACATGACAAAATGAAAGACATACATCGTGGTGCCCAAGCTCCTTATACTCACACCCATTACGAGCACGTCGTTAAAAGGCACCTGATAGAGAAGACAGAGCATCCGGCCTCTGATCTGATAAGTGAATCCACCGGGATTCAATTCTTAATCGCGTTAGATTTCACCCGCACCGCTAGAGGAGTGCTGAATTATAAATACATATCGGCGCTCGCAAATTTGTTAGACAATATCACTGAAATGTTTGATGACACGTTTAGATATACTGGAAGGGAACTTCAAGCTTATAAAACAGAACTGGTGCAGCATAGAATGGTTCTTAATTACCTCACAGCAGTGACAGGCGGATATTGTGTTACATTGGCAACACAGTACGGCGTGAAGTGTTGCACGTATATCACGAATAGCACCGAGGATCCGGTCGAGGTCATAGACCAAAAGATGGACGACATTCTCCAATTGAAGTGGGAATTTCGCCGAAAACACAATCTCACTCTTGCTGCTGTAGGTAATGAGCTGACTGGTTGGGTGTCATGGTTGAACCCGCAAAATTGGTTCTCCGGTTTGGGAGACTGGGCTCAAGGAGTCATAATGGATGTTGGGAAGTTTCTCCTATGTATCTTAGGTGTTATCATAACGATCGGTTTGATATTTAGATGCGGTCAGGCTTTAATGAGGTGCAATCGTCGTACTAAGGTAATGAGTTTAAGGAGTGAGGAAACTGTAATTAACCTGGATTTGATTTATGACCCAATGATAGAAACAATGATGTGATGAAAATGCGATTTCTACGGTCCGTTTCTTTCACCTGTTTTTCTGCTTTTCTCCAAGATAAAAAGACCCCCTTGGACGAGGAAGTCGACGAGACGCTATACAGACAACAGATAGACCAAAGAAGAAGTTTTGACCACTTGAGATATGGACACTTGATGAACTTTGCCATGGATCCCCAGTTTCCCTAGAATTCTTAAACTTACGCTAGCCCAACATTTTTTGTAAATCTAATGGCACTGACAAAGCTTTTTGCTCACCCCTAATGGGCAACACAGCGCAAAGAAGACGACTTTCAACTGATACCGAACAAAACTTCAACCGACAGATGTACATTAACCTGACATAGAATACCACCGCATTTACCGTAATTATGTCTTTTCTTCATTTCTACAACCCTCAGGTAATGACACACATAGTATAGGGAATACAGGCACAGATATCAGCAATCACATATTCCCCCATTCATGTATCATCAACTAAAATGTGCTCCCCATTTTGTTCAAAATCCGAAAAGAGCTCGGTAAAGTTTGACAGCCCATCCACAGACCCGTACCACGGGATAAGAAGGAATTCAAATGTATACTTCGCAATACCTCGAAGCTTGATTTACAACACGTACGGCACGATGATACATGACCCCCCAAACACGGATTCATACACACATGCTTCTGCTATCTCACTAGGTCATACCCTTTTCACACCTACTCCTCTCTCCTCCCTTACCCAACCATGGAAATGAATTAACCCCTAACATATATTTTTCTCCTTTTGAAATGTTTTCAGGAAGTGGCAGTTATTATTGACTGCCAAAGGGTGGACTGTCAAAGTCAGAAAAATATCTCTATGCACACTACCATATTTGCACCTCACACAGGTCCGTGCTGCGCATGCGTACGCTCTCCCGTACGTGCGCATACTCACAGTCGCGGGCACCCGCAGGCGCATGGTATGCGTATTTACGGTAGAGTTTATGTGGTTGTAGCGTGCGACTCAATCGTAACATATTTTCAGTAATAATGTATTTTGTAGATCATGGTCCCTTTGATAGATTCTGAAAGTTTGGTTAATATAGAATGTTCATGAACAGAGGAATCCCTCTTTGTTTGATACGAAGGGTCAGACAGGAGTAATACAGTGGTGTTTAGTATCCATCGGAAGAATATTTAATTAGAAATATTCCGGTGTTGGTTTGAAGCAGATCAATCGCTCGTGCGAATAGTTATGGACATAAGAAGTTTATGAACATTTACTTTATTTGCACTTTATTACCCATGCGGCGGGAAACCCAGTTTCCCTCCCACCTGAGCAGTTGGAAATAGTCACAGCCCACCTGTATGAATCAACCTATGACCTTTTGTTATAATGCGAAGCCGAATTCCTATGTCCAATGAACAATGAGGTTGTAGGGACCATTGAATTGTATTGTGTGTGGGGCATAAATAGGCAGGCCGACCGTATCCAGTTCTCTCTCTTCAACGGTTCTCATTGCTGATAATCGGGAGCTGGATATCGAGGCGCATGCGATCGTTCCCCTTGTGCGTAAGTTTTCTCCGTAATCATATTGTCTTACTGTGAGCCATCTCTCTCTCTCTCTATCTCTCTCTCTCTCTATCTCTCTCGTATTTTACTTTAATTGTATTGTATTGTATTTCCTGTGTAGTTTATCTGGTTAGTTGGTTTATGTTATATTGTAGTGTATGCTTTGTACTGTGATTCTTTTTGCAAGTATAATAGTCATAATACATATAATAGGTTTCGGACCCTAAGCCCAGGTATCTGTGTATTCTTTATAGTGTTAAGTATTCTCTGAGCGTCGGTGACGCTCAAGCAGCTTTGTAGTTAATCAGGTTACACCAGGTTGCACTTACACTCTGTCTCTACACTAAGGTATACTGTGTATCTCATCGTTAAAGGTATAGATATAAAGGTTTAAACGTTGTAAGCGTCTGCACCGCTGGTGATCTCCTCGTGGTCCCGAGCGTACGCTACGCTATAGCGAATCATTACGTTAGTCGGCAGCCAATAGCGTGCCTGCCTGTGATCACTGGGCCGTAAGCGAACGTGACGCTTGAGCGTCTCGACTACGGCTGAGCGATCGCTACGCAACTTGCGTACCCTTACGGTACTTCTTACATAGATAGCATACAGTGTTCTTAGACCTCTTAAAGTGTTTTATATACGATAAATATTTAGCTTTATCAGCACAGATATATGCAACACACTGAGCACAGGTATGGAGTGTTTTTCAGGCAGACAACGTATACTGGTGGTCACTGGTCAGCAAAACTCTGCACTGTAATCCTCCTATCTAATACAGCTGCTCCCCAGTCCCCACAATTAAGCAGTGTGAGCATAGATATATGCAGCACACTGAGCACAGATATGGAGTGTTTTTCAGGCAGACAACGTATACTGGTGGTCACTGGTCAGCAAAACTCTGCACTGTACTCCTCCTATATAATACAGCTGCTCCCCAGTCCCCACAATTAAGCAGTGTGAGCACAGATATATGCAGCACACTGAGCACAGATATGGAGTGTTTTTCAGGCAGACAATGTATACTGGTGGTCACTGGTCAGCAAAACTCTGCACTGTACTCCTATATAATACAGCTGCTCCCCAGTCCCCACAATTAAGCAGTGTGAGCACAGATATATGCAGCACACTGAGCACAGATATGGAGTGTTTTTTAGGCAGACAACGTATACTGGTGGTCACTGGTCAGCAAAACTCTGCACTGTACTCTTCCTATATAATACAGCTGCTCCCCAGTCCCCACAATTAAGCAGTGTGAGCACAGATATATGCAACACACTGAGCACAGGTATGGAGTGTTTTTCAGGCAGACAACGTATACTGGTGGTCACTGGTCAGCAAAACTCTGCACTGTAATCCTCCTATCTAATACAGCTGCTCCCCAGTCCCCACAATTAAGCAGTGTGAGCACAGATATATGCAGCACACTGAGCACAGATATAGAGTGTTTTTCAGGCAGACAACGTATACTGGTGGTCACTGGTCAGCAAAACTCTGCACTGTACTCCTCCTATATAATACAGCTGCTCCCCAGTCCCCACAATTAAGCAATAAGCAGCACAAATATTATTAATAAATGGAGAGGACGCCAGCCACGTCCTCTCCCTAACATTTCCAATGCACGAGTGAAAATGGCGGCGACGCGCGGCTGCTTATATAGAATCCGAATCTCGCGAGAATCCGACAGCGGGATGATGACGTTCGGGCGCGCTCGGATTAACCGAGCCATACGGGAGAATCTGAGTATGCCTCTGACCCGTGTAAAATGGGTGAAGTTCGGGGGGGTTCGGTTTCCGAGGAACCGAACCCGCTCATCACTACTACTAATATCAATGAAACCTGCACAAATATCTCCATCTCCCTTCTTCCATATACACCTTTTGGAGATATGTGCTATAATTACTTTGCACCTGAGTATCTCTTGTCTCCCATCTCAGCAGTGCCTCCATACTGTAACCCTCCTTTCACCTATAAAGGGAATCTAGGTTACTGATTACCTTGTTGTCTAAAGGGTACATTTAACAGTGCCTCCACCCAAGTTTTGATAAGTATTATGGGCCTACCTGGGAAAACCCTTTCCAGTGTTGTATATACCCCCTGTCGTAAGGTAGGATGCGGTATGGGTCACAGAATACTGTACAGCCAATCACTTACACCAATCCAGATTCACAAAAATCAGATTGTAATGTTCATTACTCCACCTTGAGGCAGTAGCAACTTAATAATATAAAGTTCAAGGTTAGGTAAATGCAGAAAAGGATAATACATAACGAGTAACCAATACACATCAAATCTCATAACAATTGGTTCACATAATATAACATTACAGATTTAACTTATTAATTCACTATGACTCTTTCCACTGAGCTCAGTAATGTTATCAGTTATAAATCAGTTCATATACAGTATGTGAATATATATATATATATATATATATATGCATATATATGTATAAAGTTAAGGGGGAGCTCCAGTCACTAGATATGCCGTTATGGGGATTTAGATGTGACAGAGACCAAGTTTCCTATTGCTCCAAAGTATTTATAAGAATAGTGAGAATTCCTCCAGCCATCAGTAAATATCACTAAGATGCCTTGAGTCACTAGGATGCATATGGTCTCAGGACTGTAAGTGCCCCCCATCACATTCCCATGGAGTCTTTTTGCAGACTTGAATAAAGGAAGTTAACTCCTCTCTAGTAATAGTCTCCTCTGAGATATACTGCATGTATTGTGATGCTCCATGTTTTAGCTTTAATATATAATACACAGTTGCTCATCTTTACTCCTGGACTTCTTAGTTGATTTACACCAACACACCTCTATCATCACCACATGGTGCTTCTTCTTAGTAGTAGTTCATGAATCTGGTGCTAATAATTCATAGTGCACCTAATTTACATAATTACTGGCCTCTTAATGAGAGACTTGCTGTAAATAATAATTGCAGCAGTGGCTTTGTGTTTAAATGATATAGCAATCCCTCCATGTTACAAAGCATACTGAGTTAGTGTGTTATGACAGCTGCAGCAGTTGTGTTCCTCTCATACCAGTTACCATGCCTGTACCTGCGGTAATGTGCTCAGTTACAGCTCCTACTGCTAGCTTTAGAAATAAAAGACTGGCCACTTCCCCGACCTCTTAAGCTCCTATTGGTGATCAATGGATGCTCTCTCCTACTATTCCTCCCTCAACAGTGGTGTAGGTGTGTGCAGGGAAAGCTTTCTCACCACACCAGCGTACCTCTTAGCAGTGGCTGCCTGTCTGTCACTTCTGCAGCCATTTTCCCAACTCCTCCCGTCTCTCGCAGTAACAGGATATGCTCATGCCTGTGGCCTTGGACATTCCCCCAGCTGGCTGCTTCACACCATCACTGTAAGGGAGACCCAGCTCACTGGCTCCATCTCCAGTCAATGTCTGTTTTATCTCCTCCAACTCATCATTCAAGGGGACGGTAGTTACTGTCAAAGTCGGAAAAATATCATGCTGCACGTTGCCATATATTCACCTCATGCGCTTGCCCGCTGCACGTGCACATTCTCTCCCGTGCGTGCGGATACTCGCAGCTGCGTAATGGAGCTTCTACGGCCGTGCGCATTGGCGCGTGGTATGTGCACTTACGGTAGAGTTTGTGTGCGTCTAGCGGGCGACTCAAATGTTAAATAATAAAACCAAATAGTATGTTTTATAGATAATGTTCCCCTTAATAATGATTGTAAGTTTGTTTAATGTAACTGGTCGCTGGACAGAGAAATTCCTCTTTTCATGGTACGAAGGGTCAGACAGGGTTTAAGCAGTTGTGTTTGGTACCTAACTAAAGAACATTTTATTAGAAACAATCCGGTGCTGGTTAGGTAAAGATTAATCGCTCCTGCGTATAGTTATGGCCATTAGTATTTTCTGGACATTTACTATATTTGCGGTTCATTATCCATGCGGCGGGAATTCTCAGATTCCCTCCCACCTGAGCAGTTTGATATAGTCACAGCCCACCTGTTCAAACTAACCTATGACCTTTTGTTATGATGCGAGGAGACATTCCTGTGTCCAATGAACAATGAGATTATAGGTCCCTTTGTAGTACACTGTACGCAGTGTATATAAGATCAGCCAGCCTGGGCAGCTCTCTCACTCTCCACAAACGGTTTTCATCTTGACTAACTTGGAGCTGGTACCAGAAGCTGCGCAGCGATCGTTCCCAGTGTGTGTAAGTTATTCTCTGTAACCATTCTAAATCTCTGTTTGTATTTGCCATATTCTCTCTCTCTGTTATTGTATAAGATTGTGACGATATTGTATATTTATGTGTAGTTAGCCTGCTTAGATATTGATGTTAGCCTGTAGTGTATGAACTGTTAACTGTTTTAACTTTTACATAGCTAGATATTGTTAGTAAAGGTGTTGGAACCTTAGCAAGGTATTGTGTGTTTATTACATTGCTGAGAGTATTCAGAGTGTCTCGATCGCTCAAGAGGCTTTCATACAATAGAGGTTAATTAGCATTGCATTGTGATCACATTACAAAACCAAGGTTTACAGTACAATCTCAGTCTTTCACTGTGTTGCATACAAGGTTTACTGAGTGTCATCCCGTGAGCGTCTGCGCCGCTCGTGTTCTCCTCGTGGTCACGAGCGTACGCTACGCTAGTAGCGTAGCAAGTTGTGAGCGAGCGTGTCGCATGTGCGTCTCGATCACGGCCGAGCGTATGCTACGCTAAGTGTGTACCCTTACGGTACCCCACAAGCCAATTGCGTACTGAGTCTCTTACCCATTTATAGTGAATGTTATAAGATAAATAGTTAGCTTTATCAATTGGCGGCTCGTCCGTCCTCCACATATCTGCACTAGCGAACACAGACTTTATCTGTCAGCAAGGGCGGGAAGGCAGTATCCCTTCGTATCGGGATACAGTAGTGCTGGCTAGATAAGCGTCTGTTTCGCTACGTTGAAGGAGTGCTGGTGGAATCCGGAACCGGAGGTAAGAACAATACGCTATTGTCTTTTAAAACTGTTTATTTCTGTTTTGCGTACACACGCACGCACACACCTGTATTTCTTTTCATTTGTGTATTTTCACATATCACTTTCCTGTTTGCCATTTCACAATTGATAACTTGCTGAGAAAGATTTGTTGCTATTGGTAGTTAAAAGTAATATTAATACGTTAAGGAATAATTTGTAAAACACGCACACGGCTTGCCTAAAGATACAAGGAAGTTCGGTGTGGTGTTCAGTAGATGATTACAGTCAAAGATCATCTACATTGATATAAACGTGTTAATTGTATTTCTGTGGATATACCTGGCTTGCGTACATGTGTCTCTAGCAAAGGGCGGGACTAGCGTACGCGACGCAAGGGCCGACGCACGGAGCGTATATTACGCAACGGAGCGTCTGGGTACGCCCACATAATACAAATCACACGATAGTATTGTTTTAGTTAGGCGATAAGGAGGCAAACGCGATAATAGCGCAAACCAATCTCAGTGTCCAAAATTTCAAGCTAATAGATCCTTCTCTAGTTGCAACTCCTCGGGATTAGCCTGCGATACTGAAAGGGATTTCTGCGCAGAAACAAAAGTAAAGAGTATATGAGGTGAAAGAGTGTGTGTATACATATATATAAGTTTCTAATTTTTGGGGTTGAACCACAGGAAATCATCGAGTTCTCGTGAGGTACATACGTGTAAGTGACTACACGGTGGCTTGGGAGGTATCCCTTGTTAAACATTTAAAAAAAGAGCATTAGAGTATAGCAGACCAGGAGGTCTACTGTAGCACAGACCAGGAGGTCCAGACAGACCAGGAGGTCTAGGTACAGCAGACTAGGAAGTCTGCTATAGATAAAGAGTAAAGGAGCACAACACCAGGAAGGGTTGGTGCGGTACCCATATAGGCCATTAAGCTCTGGCTGAAGGAATTCGCAGCCACAATTTTCGATTCCACTGGTCGCTCCGCACATAAGATTAGTTGCTTATGTGCAGAACGATTGTACCGCACATAATTGTGAGCATTAGTTAGTAACTTGACCCAGTACCATTTGCGTGCGCTAGAGGGGTCATAAACGCTATTTGTACATTCTAACATGATTTGTGTAATTTTTTTATTTTAAGGGAGGTTCGCTGGTCACTTGAGAACTATCCAACAACCAATAGTTACTGGAAAGGGTTAAGTGCTCTTCGGATCACACCCACATGTTCCAGTAAATAGAGGTTCAGGTCGCAGGGGCCCTAGGTCGAGTACGCCAGCGCTAGGGCAGTGTGTGGGCGTATTGGTCGACGTGGGCGAGTGAGTGGAGTACTCGGTAAACTTCCGCCGCCGGCCTACCCCGGACATCTTGGTTTTTGTAAGGGTTCGCTGAAGACCCTGATTTGAAGGTCAGAGGTAGTGAAAGCAACACCTGCAAAGATGGGGGCCAGTTGTTCAGGTAGGGGGCGATCAACCTCGGTTCGGGTTGACTTAGTAAACCGACCAATCGGGTCGGCAAGGTATGTAATGTGTGAGAAATACGGTTCACACACAGAAGTTTTGTGCGATGAATGGGAAAGAATGACTGTGCATGATGGGGAAAAGTTCCCACGGGTAGGCAGTTTTAGTCCCGAGGTGTTACAGAATCTAAGGAGAAGGATATGTCTCATTAAATCTGCAAAGAGACGGATCAAACATTATGATTATTTACAGTTATGGCAACAGGAAGGTGAAATACAAAGAGGATTGGCTCAAGCGGCTGGATCTAACCCTATCAGAAAACTGATAGCCACCGCGCCACCACCACCATACATAACGGGAGAGAAGGTGGTTACAGAGAATGGCACACTGGTGAATGATAAACAAGCACTTAGTAACTGTATAAATGTTAAGAATAATGTAACCAAGATTGTTGATGCTAATATTAACCCGTGCAAGCTGTACCCTGTTTTAAACTTTCCCCAGGATTGTGACCAAGAGGATGAACCAACAACAATATCGGCACTCTCTCTAGCAGCCACCATAGCAGAAACAACAGTGGGCACGTCCCAACCAGTAAGAGCAGTATCAAAGGCCCCTAGTGGAGGGACAGGTGAGGTCGTATCAACTGGTAAGTACGGCACCATACACTATGCTGAAACCATTTCACCACATGCTGTAGAATCTACTCAGGATGATGTTATTGAACTTAATCCCGTTAGGGTAATTGCAGTGCCAAATGGGAAAACTGACACTTCAGGAGTCACTCCTCTCAGAAACATCGCCATGCAATGCCCCTTTTCCCGAATGGAATTAAGATCAATGGTGTCTGAATTCCCTGATCCTAGGAAAGATCTAGTTGCAAGCCAGGAATACATTAGAGAGCTAGGAAATACTGTGGAGCCCAATAACAAAGACTGGCAGATATTGCTGAGGGCATGTTTACCCTCCAATGTCGACTCAGCGAGATTTATAGCTGACTGTAAGTTAGATGAAGAGGTACCCCTTACGGACGTGTACAACCAAGATAATGTAAAAAGAATAAATTTACAGTTAAAAGAGTATTTTCCAGCTGTTGTCAAATGGAACAAAATTTTCTCCATCAAACAAAAAGAGGGAGAAACAGCTGCTGATTATTTTCATCGGGCACTACAGGATATGGCTAAGTATACAGGCATAGAAGACATTAAGACAAATGTGAATCATAGAGAAGTAGCAGTATCTGTGTTAATGGATGGTTTAAAGGAAGTATTGAGGACGAGGGTACAGACCACCCAACCATGTTGGCGAGGTCTGTCGGTGGCTACTTTGAGAGAGGCCGCTATTGATCATGATCGGAATATCACCAGACACAGGGAGTCACAAAGTGATAAGTTAATGGCCGTAAGTATACAGGCCCTGACCACAAGGCCACCTCTGTATAAATCTTCGACCCCTGTGGGTAAGTCAAATGTGGTAACTTGTTATTACTGTCATAAAGAGGGACATTTTGCACGAGATTGTAGATCGAAAAATGCACAAAGATCATATCAACCCCCTAGACAACGACATGACACACGCAATTGGGATCAAGGACCGCAGAGACGGAGTTATGAGCCACACGCAGGGGAAACAAAAAGGTATCCCCCAAAAAGAGACTGGCAAATCACTGATAGTTCCCATTTACCCCTTTCACAGGTAATAGCTGCCAGCGCAATGCAGGGAGGTCACCACGCACCATAGGGGCGGGGCCACACCTGTAATCTGCAGCCAGTAAAATTAATTGCGAGCCTTGGAAGTGAACCCGAGGTCACAATTGATGTAGCTGGTAAATCTCTAAATTTCCTTGTAGATACGGGGCGGCCAAGTCAGTGATAAATTCGACCGTGGGCATGAGAACCACTGGTAAAACAATTCCAGCCATGGGAGTAACAGGAGTAGTACAGCACTACCCTTTAAGCAAACCTGCAGAGATTACGATAGGGCCTTTGCATACCAAGCATTCTTTTCTGCTGGCTGCATCGGCTCCGACTAATCTCCTAGGGAGAGATTTACTGTGCAAAATGGGATGCGTCATATACTGTACTCCTGAAGGTGTGTTCTTGGACATACCCGAAAACCACGCTCAGGAAGCGCAGGATATGCTAGACTCCCCAACAAGATTAATGTCACACACTGTTGTTGAAAATAGGTGTCCGTCCAAGGTAGAGGAAATGATTTCCCAGATACCGGAATCACTTTGGACCAAGGATGGACAAGACACTGGATTGATGGCAAACGTAGCCCCAGTAGTTGTGCAAGTAAAAGATGGTAGGATAGCTCCAAAAATCCCACAATACCCTCTGAAGCCAGAGGTGGAGTTAGGAGTTTA
The DNA here is from genome assembly GCF_028390025.1 of Pseudophryne corroboree. NCBI lineage: Eukaryota > Metazoa > Chordata > Amphibia > Anura > Myobatrachidae > Pseudophryne > Pseudophryne corroboree. The sequence goes on from NC_086447.1 coordinate 255,118,695, forward strand.
CCCTGTAATAGAGCGCTTGCTACAACAGGGCATTCTGGTAAGAACGTCCAGCACTGCCAATAGTCCCATCTTCCCTGTTAAAAAGAGTGGGGGGAGGGGTTACAGATTAGTGTAGGATCTAAGAGGGATCAACAAAATAGTTGAGAGTCAATTCCCCGTAGTGCCAAATCCAGCTGTCATCCTTATGCAAATCCCTCCCACTGCCAAATTTTTCACTGTGATTGACCTCTGCTCCGCTTTCTTCTCGGTACCTCTGCACCCTGACAGTCAATACTTATTCGCATTCACATACAGAGGAGTTCAGTACACTTGGATTCGATTACCACAAGGTTTCATAGACAGTCCAAGTATTTTCTCACAGGCCCTGCATGATTGTTTACAGTCTTTCCAACCAGAGAGTGGATCAATATTGATACAGTATGTGGATGATTTACTACCGTGTTCAGATTCACTGGAAGCGTCCCTGAGAGATACGAAACAACTCCTGTTTCATCTTTCAGACACAGGACACAAGGTTTCCAAGGACAAGTTACAATTATGCCAGACCCGTGTGAGGTATTTGGGACACTGTCTAACACAAGGACTGAGACACCTTACCGCTGATAGAATTCAAGCAATTCGTGACATGACCCTGCCACAAACCCAGCAACAGATAAGAACATTTTTAGGAATGTGTGGGTATTGCCGTAACTGGATCCCAGGTTTTTCCATACTAGCCCGACCTTTGCAGGAGATGGTCTCCTCAAACAAACCTGATCGGATTTCGCACACAGACGAATCTGAGATGGCATTTGAGAGACTTAAACAGTGCCTAACGCAGGCACCAGCATTAGGTATGCCTGACTATGGGAAACCCTTTGAGCTGTACGGAACAGAGAGTGCTGGGTGCGCAGCAGGTGTCTTAACCCAGAAGCATGGTGATGCCAGCAGGCCGTTAGCCTACTATAGCGCTCAGCTAGATACAGTAGCGCGATCCCTCCCCACATGCTTGCGAAGCGTTGCAGCAATAGCATTGCTAGTCACAAAAAGCGAAGATGTAGTGCTAGGACACAACCTCACAATTCATACACCACATGCAGTGTCAGCCTTACTGAATTCTGCCCAAACCAGACACGTCTCATCAGCGCGGTTTACAAGATGGGAATTGGCATTGATGGCCCCCGTAAACATCACCATAAGGAGATGCAGCGCATTAAATCCTGCAACGTATCTCCCAGGTGTGCCTGGACAGGCACAAAGGGTGGAGGATGAGAGTGATGGTGAAGGAGGATTTAATACAGGGGATGACACGCATGATTGTATGGAATATTTGACCCAAAATTTCACGGCAAGGCCTGACATCAGTGACAACCCACTGGAAGATGTAGATTTTACCTTCTACACTGACGGTAGTTGTCACAGACAGACGGACTCGGGAGACTTGTGTACTGGATACGCAGTCGTAGATGACCAAGGTACCATAGAAGCGGAACCGCTAGGCCCACCACACTCAGCACAAGTTTCTGAACTGGTTGCCCTAACCAGAGCATGTGAATTGGCTAAGGGCAAATCAGCCAATATTTATACAGATTCTAGGTACGCCTTCGGAGTAGTCCATGATTTCGGGGCCCGTAGCGCGTGCAGCCCACATCAAAAGACTTCTGACAGCGATACAGGAACCCGACAGAGTGGCTGTTATCAAGTGTAAAGCTCACACATATAGCCAAGACCCGGTATCACTTGGTAACAGCCGAGCAGATGAAGCTGCTAAATCAGCAGCCGGTAACCCCATACAAACAGACAGTACACAACTGATGGTATTTAATACTGTAAACACACAGAAATTGTGTGAAATGCAAAACTTGTGTTCCCCACAGGAAAAGGCAGTCTGGAGGTCAAAAGGATATGGCCAGGAGTCCTCAGGACTCTGGACAGATGGACAGGGTAAGCCAGTGGCACCCAGAGCATACCTTCCAAGTCTAGCGGAAGCGGCACATGGGCTGACTCATCTAGGCAAAGAAGGAATGTGTAAGTTGGTAAGAGCTTATTGGTGCGCCCCATGATTTTCTTCCCATGCGGGTAAAAGAGCGATGACATGTCTCACCTGCTTGAGGAAGAATATCGGAAAGGCAATACCGACAGAGCCATCCCATATCCCTCCGACAGATGGCCCTTTTCAGGTAATACAAATTGATTTCATACAATTGCCACCTTGTAGAAATTTAAAATATGTATTGGTCTGTATTGATGTGTTCTCAAATTGGGTCGAAGCATTTCCCGCGGCCACAAATACCGCTGTGTTTACTGCAAAGAAAATTGTGCAGGAATTTGTGTGTAGGTATGGTATCCCTAGAATCATTGAAAGTGATAGGGGTACCCATTTTACAGGTGAAGTCTTTCAAACAATGTGTAAGTTAATGGGAATTAATAGTAAGCTGCACACTCCGTATCGCCCCCAGGCGAGTGCAAAGGTGGAAAGAGTAAACAGCACTATTAAAAATAAATTGAGCAAGGTAATGACTGAAACAGGACTGTTATGGCCTGAAGCTTTGCCAATCGTATTATACAGCATCAGAACCACTCCCAGGTCCCCTCTTAATCTGTCTCCTTTTGAAATTCTGTTTGGTCGACAACCCCATGTTATGATTAACCCCCAGGATGATTTGAAATGTAACAATGAAGTAACTGTAAAGTACTTGGTTAAGATGAGTAAGCAATTGAGGAATCAGAATGATAATCTAAAGTTGGTGATTCCTGATTTGCCAGACAGTAATTGTCATGACATTGAACCTGGGGATTATGTAATGATACGGAATTTTCTACGCTCAGGTTGCCTTATTGACAGATGGGAAGAGCCATATCAAGTCTTATTGACCAGCACAACAGCATTGAAGGTTGCCGAGAGAGAGACTTGGGTCCATTCGTCTCATTGTAAAAAGGTCACTGACCCAGAGAGGTCCCGTGATAAAGAACAGACGGTAGAGGTTGTATCACTAGAGTGTCTGTTCAGGGAGGATTGAGACGACACCTGAGCGCTGAGAATAACAAGACCGGAAGCTTGTCGAGCCAGATTTCTTTTTCCCATTTGTTATTTTCTCCAGTTCCCACCTCCCTCCTATTTCCTTTCCCCCTTCTTATTTTTTTCCTTTTACTCCTCTAAGATGGACTTGCCCCAAGAGACTGTGATCCGGATTTTCCTGTTGACCATGATGTTGACCAGAGCAGTCTGTTTCGGTGAGAGTACCATGGAGGTCGAGAAAGGATCGGGAATGGGTTCTGATGACCAGGATGCAGGCGTAAATTTCCAAGAGCAACATAATCACCGAGTAAAGGCGAGTATCAGAAAACGATCTGGTAGCATTGACAATAGAAGGAATTGTGAAGGATTGTTAGCTGAAGAGAACTGCATCTGTAGGCATTGTGACAATATAGTTGAGGATGGGTGCATAAAGAAATGTCAGTCCAGTTTTAATGTCCACATGGACCGGCATCCATTGAGTGACTATCACTCCTTAGTGGGTAAAGTGTTAAATCAGACAGACTGTTGGGTATGCTCTCAAGTACCTCAAGGCCATAGCAAATCAGGACTAGTACCATTCCCTTTAACTGTAGGAGAGGTACTTGAGCTAAGTGGTGGGAGGCCGGTGGACAAGAGGTTTAATATCTCTAGTCCTCCTAGTTTGAAGCTCCACCAATATCATGTGGATAGGTCCTTAGGGTGCTTTAACATTTCCAATCCCCGAAAGCCGGGAAATTGGGAAGTGTCATGGAGTAATCAAACCATGACCTTTTCATACAGACCCGACAGAATGCCCATAGACACAGAACTTATACGCCAGATAGCCGACCATAGGAAATTTTTCCGGTATAGGTACACCTTAGGAAGTAGGACCATGCGAGTTGGAGAAGTATCACCAGGATACTGTGCACAGATCGTACAAACTGATACGTGTACTAAACAGATGGGAGAGTTAGGGTTAGGAGATTTCACATGGAAAATTTGTAACATGATAATGTCATACTCCGTCCCATATGTTCTCCCCGATGATGCATATTTCATATGCGGGAGGAAGGCGTATAAGTGGCTTGCCCCAAACTCAGAGGGATTGTGCTATATTGGAAAAGTAGTGCCTGAAGTAATGACTGTAACCCATAACAAAATGACAGATATTCACCGCAGTGCCCAAGCTCCTTATACTCACACTCATTACGAGCACGTCGTTAAACGGCACCTGATAGAGAGGACAGAGCATTCAGCCTCTGATCTGATCCATGAATCCACCGGGATTCAATTCCTACTCGCGTTAGATATCACTCGTACCGCCAGAGGAGTGATAAATTATAAATATATATCTGCGCTTGCAAATTTATTAGACAATATCACCGAAATGTATGACGACACATTCAGGTACACTGGGAAAGAGTTACAAGCCTACAAAACAGAACTGGTTCAGCATAGGATGATTCTCAATTACCTCACAGCTGTGACAGGCGGGTATTGTGTTACCCTAGCAACTCAATATGGAATAAAGTGCTGCACGTACATTACAAACAGCACGGAGGACCCAGCCGAGGTCATAGACCAAAAGATGGATGACATTTTACAATTTTAAGTGGGAGTTTCGAAGGAAACACAATCTCACACTCGCTGCTCTGGGTAATGAGCTGACCAGTTGGGTGTCATGGTTGAACCCACAAAATTGGTTCTTGGGCTTAGGAGAATGGGCCCAAGGTATTATTATGGATGTAGGGAAATTTCTTTTGTGTATTCTGGGAGTCGTCATATTGGTTGGCCTGATATTTAGATGCGTTCGGGTTTTAGCGAAGTGTAAAGGTAGTACCAGGGTGATGAGTCTGAGGAGCGAGGACACTGTACTAACAACAACTAATCTGATTTATGACCCAACGATAGAGACAATGTTGTGATGAAAATGTGATTGCACGGTCCGTTTCTTTCACCCGTTTCTCCTTTGTTTTCCTCCAAGGTACAAAGACATCCGCTTGGAAGAAGAATTTGACAACCTCTTTTATACAGACCATTGATGAACTATGTACAAGCCCCAAATATCCCTAGTGACTTTAAATTTTACGATAGCCCAAACATTTGAGTGACTAACTTTCTGGACAATGGAAAAACTTTTGCCGTCATTTATAGCAAAAGCATCAGGAGACTACAGTCAACATGTACATCGAGACAAGACACAAGACAAGACCTCAATCGGCAAATGTATATTAAACTCACATAGTTTATGACTGCATTTACCATAATTGCTTCTTATCTTCATTTCTACAACCTTCAGGTAATGACACACATAGTCAATAGGGAATATAGGCACAGATATCAGCACTCACATATCCCCCCATTCATGTATCATCAACTAAAATGTGCTTCCCCATTTTGTTACAACTAAAAGCCGAAAAGAGCTCGGTAAAGTTTGACAGCCCATCCACAGACCCGTAATACGGGATAAGAAGGAATTCAAATGTATACTTCGCAATACCTCGAAGCTTGATTTAAAACACGTACGGCACGATGATACATGACCCCTCAAACATGGATTCATACACACATGCTTCTACTATCTCACTAGGTCATACCTTTTTCCCACCTGCTCCTCTCCTCCCTTTACCCAATCATAAAATTGTATTTGCATTATGACATATATTTTTCTTTTGAACTGTTTTAGGAAGTGGCAGTTATTGATGACTGCCAAAGGGTGGACTGTCAAAGTCGGAAAAATATCATGCTGCACGTTGCCATATATTCACCTCATGCGCTTGCCCGCTGCACGTGCACATTCTCTCCCGTGCGTGCGGATACTCGCAGCTGCGTAATGGAGCTTCTACGGCCGTGCGCATTGGCGCGTGGTATGTGCATTTATGGTAGAGTTTGTGTGCGTCTAGCGGGCGACTCAAATGTTAAATAATAAAACCAAATAGTATGTTTTATAGATAATGTTCCCCTTAATAATGATTGTAAGTTTGTTTAATGTAACTGGTCGCTGGACAGAGAAATTCCTCTTTTCATGGTACGAAGGGTCAGACAGGGTTTAAGCAGTTGTGTTTGGTACCTAACTAAAGAACATTTTATTAGAAACAATCCGGTGCTGGTTAGGTAAAGATTAATCGCTCCTGCGTATAGTTATGGCCATTAGTATTTTCTGGACATTTACTATATTTGCGATTCATTATCCATGCGGCGGGAATTCTCAGATTCCCTCCCACCTGAGCAGTTTGATATAGTCACAGCCCACCTGTTCAAACTAACCTATGACCTTTTGTTATGATGCGAGGAGACATTCCTGTGTCCAATGAACAATGAGATTATAGGTCCCTTTGTAGTACACTGTACGCAGTGTATATAAGATCAGCCAGCCTGGGCAGCTCTCTCACTCTCCACAAACGGTTTTCATCTTGACTAACTTGGAGCTGGTACAAGAAGCTGCGCAGCGATCGTTCCCAGTGTGTGTAAGTTATTCTCTGTAACCATTCTAAATCTCTGTTTGTATTTGCCATATTCTCTCTCTCTGTTATTGTATAAGATTGTGACGATATTGTATATTTATGTGTAGTTAGCCTGCTTAGATATTGATGTTAGCCTGTAGTGTATGAACTGTTAACTGTTTTAACTTTTACATAGCTAGATATTGTTAGTAAAGGTGTTGGAACCTTAGCAAGGTATTGTGTGTTTATTACATTGCTGAGAGTATTCAGAGTGTCTCGATCGCTCAAGAGGCTTTCATACAATAGAGGTTAATTAGCATTGCATTGTGCTCACATTACAAAACCAAGGTTTACAGTACAATCTCAGTCTTTCACTGTGTTGCATACAAGGTTTACTGAGTGTCATCCCGTGAGCGTCTGCGCCGCTCGTGTTCTCCTCGTGGTCACGAGCGTACGCTACGCTAGTAGCGTAGCAAGTTGTGAGCGAGCGTGTCACATGTGCGTCTCGATCGCGGCCGAGCGTATGCTACGCTAAGTGCGTACACTTACGGTACCCCACAAGCCAATTGCGTACTGAGTCTCTTACCCATTTATAGTGAATGTTATAAGATAAATAGTTAGCTTTATCATTACCATGGCAGCCACCTGGCTATCAGCGCTGGGGCACACTCTGCTGTTGCCGATGGGGGGGGACTCTACACTGGACATACGGCCACCGATCCCCACTCTGTGATGGAGACCTTACAGCTACCGCTGTGTTCCCGGCTCCCTCTCCAGCTTCACCCCCCTGTGCCTGGCCGCTAGTTCACAGCTCTGATGTCTACAGCTTGGGTGGTAGCTCAGGCACAGGGTTATGAGCACTCAAGGGAGGGATCAGTAGACTGCTGTCAGCTGTGACTGACAGCTCTTATCTCTCCCTTTCAAAGAGGTCACGTGACCTCTCCTGAGGTGATGCCCCACCCACTGGCAATCACCTCACTGGATGATTGACAGCTAGGAGCACAAGGAGTTACTAGAATGTTCCCTCAGTCACTGGCCACCAATGTGTACATTAATACGTATAATACATTTTAGCATGTACATAAATACATATCAATAAAAATACATATAGCTGGTGTACATACATGAATTTTTTCTCTCTTGACAATTGTAATACAGGTTGAGAATCCCATATCCAAATATTCCGAAATACGGAATATTCCGAAATACGGACTTTTTTGAGTGAGAGTGAGATAGTGAAACCTTCGTTTTCTGATGTCTCAATGTACACAACCTTTGTTTAATACACAAAGTTATTCCAAATGTTGTATTAAATGGCCTTCAGGCTGTGTGTATAAGGTGTATATTAAACATAAATGAATTGTGTGAATGTAGACACACTTTGTTTAATGCACAAAGTTATAAAAAATATTGGCTAAAATGACCTTCAGGCTGTGTGTATAAGGTGTATACGAAACATAAATGCATTCTGTGCTTAGATTTAGGTCCCATCGCCATGATATCTCATTATAGTATGCAATTATTCCAAAATACGGAAAAATCCGATATCCAAAATACCTCTGGTCCCAAGCATTTTGGATAAGAGATACTCAACCTGTATATGGTAGGTTAACCCCATTCTCAGGGCTGCACTTCTCCATATAAACTATATTTTAACTCTGTTCCAGGGTTACATTACTCCTTTACCTCACAAATGTATAGTTTACAACATACTTATGTGTAACATCTATTATAACCGCTACATGGGATTTCATATATATATATATATATATATATATATATATATATAATGAAGCAAGGACTGGCACTCCTTAAGATCCAAAAAACAACAGGGTGAGGGCCCAGGTGCCAGATGTTGAAATTGATAACCGAGTGAAAAGATCCGGCACTCAGAGGACTTAATGTAGAGCAATAAGCTGGTTTAAATATCAAGCTGACAGCGCAGCATCAATAGGTCAACGTTTCATTTATTTCCATAAATTTCGTCAGGACAAGAATAACTTACAAGTAAAACAATCTTACCTTAAATAACCCTCCACACAAACCATCATGCACGCTGTGTGTGCTTCCTGGACGGGGTTTGATGACGTCACCCCGGGGCGACGCGCGCTCTCCAGCGCCGTTTTCATGGTTACCCGCCGGAGGCAAACACAGCGCTGAAAAGACAACAAAGAATGATCACCTTAGAGACGTGAATAAAAACGTGAAACAACAGATGTCAATACACTGCTAGGAAGTGATCAAGAGGCTGGGCATGCATTATTATATACATATTGCAATTACAATAATGTATTAACAGGGAAAGACATACGCCCACTAATATGAAAACTATTATGGTGGCGTAAAGGGAGGTCAAATTAACCCTATGGTATTTAATAACCTGGATTTATAATATAAAGAATAAATCCTCAGACACAATTGGAATAAATTTTTGCCTGATAAAGGGACATTACATGACTAGAAGAAGCACCCCAGGTTATTGGACTCATTGAGACCATACGGTGAGAGTGTACAGAGCTCAAAAATCCAACGGGCTTCTCTACGTAATAACAGAGCACCCCGGTCACCCCCCCGTATATTGGCAGGGACATGGTCAATGACCTTATGTCGTAAACTGGCCAATGTGTGTTTTGCTTCACGAAAGTGGCGGGCGACCGGTTGTTCTTGAGGGGTGCCTGAAAGGGCAGAACGTATGGCTTGCCGGTGCAGTGCTATCCTTTCCTTAAATTGTCGGATGGTCTTACCCACATACAGCAAGCCACATGGACATTTGATATAGTAGATAACATAAGAGCTCTGACAGGTTAAGACATGCTTGATTTTAATTTTAGATCCGGAATGTGGGTGGGTAAAGAATGAACCACATTCCATTGAACGGCAGGTCATGCAACCTAGGCACTTATAGCATCCAGGCTGTCGTGTTAGAAAAGTTCTGGGGATGGATGTGTCCATATTTGAAATGTCATTCTTGACGAGTATGTCACGAAGATTGCGGTTCCGCTTATAGCTTGGCATCAGCTTGCAATCTTGGAGGGATTTTAGATCAGGATCTGCCGTGATTATGGGCCACAGATTCATGCCATTTTTCATAATCTTATGGTTGAGGGGATGAAATTCCTGGACAAATGGTATCCTTTTGTCCAGTGTCTTAGAAGAGGTTTTCAAACAAAGAGTGTCCTCTCGTTGAATGGTTAACACCTGACGTTTAGTATCCATCAAACGGGTGACATCGTACCCTCTGGAAACAAACTGTTGAATCATTAGATCTATTCGTTGCTCTGCTTTGACAGGCGTGTCACAGGTGCGGATTGCACGGAGGAATTGGGATTTGGGAAGACTCTGGGATACAAAGCCAGGATGTTGGCTATCAGCCCTCAAAATGGTGTTTCGATCGGTTGGTTTTTTATATAGATCGGTTGTAAGTTTCCCATCCTGTATAGTGACTTCCACATCAAGGAATTGTACCTGTTTGTCACTGATGGAATAGGTAAAGTGTATGTTGTCATCCAAAGTATTGACATGGTCCATTGTGGTTTTGAAAGCTTGGCAGGTGTTTGTCCAAATGATAAATAAGTCATCTATATACCTAGTGAGGTATAAGATGTGCGGCCGCATCATGGGGTTTAACAAAAAAAGATTATGGTCAATGTCAAACATAAAGATGTTAGCTAGGGACGGCCCCACGCAAGATCCCATGGCGCAACCTCTCAGTTGGATGTACCATCGGCAGTCAAAAAGGAAATAATTCCTAGTTAAGGATAGATGTAATAACTCGCAAAAAAAGTTAATGTCAGGACCACGGTATGCCAAATTCCCAGTAAGAAACCTGCGGACGGCCTGAACTCCCCTCTCATGGGGGATGTTGGTGTATAATGACACCACGTCCACTGTGCAAAGATGACAGCCCTCTGGTAGTGTAGAAAACGAAGATAATTTCCTAAGAAATGTAGAAGAATCTTTTAGGAACGTAGGTTGATCCTGGATTAGTTCCTGTAGGAAACTGTCCAAGTATTGTGATATGATGTAATAAATGGATTCCCGTGCACTGATAATAGGTCGTCCGGGCGGGCAGCTGGAATTTTTGTGTAATTTCGGGATAGAATAAGGTCATAAGGTCATTGACCATGTCCCTGCCAATTTACGGAGGGGGGGGGACCGGGGTGCTCTGTTATTACGTAGAGAAGCCCGTTGGATTTTTGAGCTCCGTACACTCTCACCGTACGGTCTCAATGAGTCCAATAACCTGGGGTGCTTCCTCTAGTCATGTAATGTCCCTTTATCAGGCAAAAATTTATTCCAATTGTGTCTGAGGATTTATTCTTTATATTATAAATCCAGGTTATTAAATACCATAGGGTTAATTTGACCTCCCTTTACGCCACCATAATAGTTTTCATATTAGTGGGCGTATGTCTTTCCCTGTTAATACATTATTGTAATTGCAATATGTATATAATAATGCATGCCCAGCCTCTTGATCACTTCCTAGCAGTGTATTGACATCTGTTGTTTCACGTTTTTATTCACGTCTCTAAGGTGATCATTCTTTGTTGTCTTTTCAGCGCTGTGTTTGCCTCTGGCGGGTAACCATGGAAACGGCGCTGGAGAGCGCGCGTCGCCCCGGGGTGACGTCATCAAACCCCGTCCAGGAAGCACACACAGCGTGCATGATGGTTTGTGTGGAGGGTTATTTAAGGTAAGATTGTTTTACTTGTAAGTTATTCTTGTCCTGACGAAATTTATGGAAATAAATGAAACATTGACCTATTGATGCTGCGCTGTCAGCTTGATATTTAAACCAGCTTATTGCTCTACATTAAGTCCTCTGAGTGCCGGATCTTTTCACTCGGTTATCAATTTCAACATCTGGCACCTGGGCCCTCACCCTGTTGTTTTTTGGATCTTAAGGAGTGCCAGTCCTTGCTTCATTATATGTGATTGGGGTAGCCTGAGCTATTGTCCGTCTTTGTGCAAAATGACGGATACTACCCATGTTCCTCATATCTGACAAGGCACCCCCTGTTTTATTACCAGGATACAGACTGTTTTGTTTTTTGTATATTATTTTTCACTTTTTTTCACTAATCATTCCTTTGGGATTTTCTTTTGGTGTGTCAAACACTGTTGTTAAATATGGCAACGGGTTTCGAGCAATCTACCCACAGTGGATACAGGGATGTTCCCCTGCCACTAGGAGAACTGCTATCTCTCTCGGAGAGTGAGGCGGAAGGCATCCTATTTCCTGAGATTACAGACACATTTGAAAGCACAATGCCTAATGAACAAATCTTTTTCAAACTCCTCAAATTAAGAAAGAAAGAGATTGATTATTTCTTACATGGCTCTACCCTGAGTGATTATTATCGCAAAAAATTGATTCCCAGGGGTTTTCGGATCAAAAATGCCCCCACCATCGGTAAATTCAACCCAGAGTTCTGCCGACGGTGGGTGGCAGTATTAAATAAATGTAGTTTTGATCTACTTTTACTGGTTATCGAAGAATCCCAACGTGAATTAACCAAGATTAAAGATAAAATCATTGCCTTTGAGGCTACCTTGGACAACACATTCAAAGACGACCCGGACACCCAATGGATGACTAAACTTCAAGAGCAAGTCGACAAGTATCGACAGGAATTGCTGAAATTTAAGCGTGACAAGCTTACAGTGGTTCAAAGGGACTACCAACAAGGCTCCGTATATCCCTGGGTGAACAACCCAGGTGTCTCGACCAAACGACAAGGAATATCCAGATGGCAACAACGACGTGACCGGGCCACTAATGATTCCTCTGGTACGCAATCATCGCAAAGCGACCAGGATGGTGAACGTTCTAAAACCCACGGCAAACCCCCTTTAGGGGTTCGTACCCGCGCTCAAAGCGGGGCACCAACAAAAAAACCCGGCGAGGTGGCCAATGGAAAAAGATCTACAAACAAGAAGCGTGCAGCCAAGAAGAAGACATAGGGGTAAATTTACTAAGATTCGTAATTTCCGTAAAAAGGTCAAAGTTCAATCACGAATGACATCGACAGTGTAAAACTGCAACTTTTTGAATTGATTACGATGGATTTACTAAGCTGTCGTATTCGGGTTTTTCTTTTCTTCCGATGTCGATGTCATTCGTTTTTTTTTACCTATTTTTACGGCAGTGATTAGCAAAACACTGCCGTTTTTTTTTACAATCAATCTCGGCCGGATCTGTGTGATCCGTGCTGGGGTTCTTATTTTTTTTTTTTTTAATTAAGCAATGTAAAATCCCCAAAAAAAATGCGTGGGGTCCCCCCTCCTAAGCATAACCAGCCTCGGGCTCTTTGAGCCGATCCTGGTTGCAGAAATATGGGGAAAAAATTGACAGGGGTTCCCCCATATTTAAGCAACCAGCATCGGGCTCTGCGCCTGGTCCTGGTTCCAAAAATACGGGGGACAAAAGAGTAGGGGTCCCCCGTATTTTTAAAACCAGCACCGGGCTCCACTAGCTGGACAGATAATGCCACAGCCGGGGGTCACTTTTATACAGTGCCCTGCGGCCGTGGCATAAAAAATCCAACTAGTCACCCCTGGCCAGGGTACCCTGGGGGAGTGGGGACCCCTTCAATCAAGGGGTCCCCCCCCCCCAGCCACCCAAGGGCCAGGGGTGAAGCCCGAGGCTGTCCCCCCCCATCCAATGGGCTGCGGATGGGGAGGCTGATAGCCATTTGTGATAATGAAAAGATATTGTTTTTAGTAGCAGTACTACAAGTCCCAGCAAGCCTCCCCCGCATGCTGGTACTTGGAGAACCACAAGTACCAGCATGCGGCGGAAAAACGGGCCCGCTGGTACCTGTAGTACTGCCACTAAAAAAATACCCAAAAAAACACAAGACACACACACCGTGAAAGTATAATTTTATTACATACATACACACATACATACATACTTACCTTATGTTCTCACGCAGGTCGGTCCTCTTCTCCAGTAGAATCCAAGGGCTACCTGTTGAAGAAATTCTACTCACCAGATCCATGGGTCCAGGCTCCTCGGCAAATCCAGGGTTAATCCACGTACTTGAATAAATAAAAAAAAACGGTGTCCCGACCACGAACTGAAAGGGGACCCATGTTTGCACATGGGTCACCTTCCCACGAATGCCAGAAACCCACTTTGACTTCTGTCTAAGTGGGTTTCTTCAGCCAATCAGGGAGTGCCACGTTGTAGCACTCTCCTGATCAGCTGTGTGCTGCTGTCCTCACTGACAGGCAGCACGCGGCAGTGTTACAATGTAGCGCCTATGCGCTCCATTGTAACCAATGATGGGAACTTTCTGCTCAGCGGTGACGTCACTTTAGGTCAACCGCAGGGCAGAAAGTTCCCATCATTGGTTACAATGTAGCGCATAGGCGCTACATTGTAACACTGCCGCGTGCTGCCTGTCAGTGAGGACAGCAGCACACAGCTGATCAGGAGAGTGCTACAACGTGGCACTCCCTGATTGGCTGAAGAAACCCACTTAGACAGAAGTCAAAGTGGGTTTCTGGCATTCGTGGGAAGGTGACCCATGTGCAAACATGGGTCCCCTTTCAGTTCGTGGTCGGGACACCGTTTTTTTTTATTTATTCAAGTACGTGGATTAACCCTGGATTTGCCGAGGAGCCTGGACCCATGGATCTGGTGAGTAGAATTTCTTCAACAGGTAGCCCTTGGATTCTACTGGAGAAGAGGACCGACCTGCGCGAGAACATAAGGTAAGTATGTATGTATGTGTGTATGTATGTAATAAAATTATACTTTCACGGTGTGTGTGTCTTGTGTTTTTTTGGGTATTTTTTTAGTGGTAGTACTACAGGTACCAGCGGGCCCGTTTTTCCGCCGCATGCTGGTACTTGTGGTTCTCCAAGTACCAGCATGCGGGGGAGGCTTGCAGGGACTTGTAGTACTGCTACTAAAAACAATATCTTTTCATTATCACAAATGGCTATCAGCCTCCCCATCCGCAGCCCATTGGATGGGGGGGGACAGCCTCGGGCTTCACCCCTGGCCCTTGGGTGGCTGGGGGGGGGGGACCCCTTGATTGAAGGGGTCCCCACTCCCCCAGGGTACCCCGGCCAGGGGTGACTAGTTGGATTTTTGATGCCACGGCCGCAGGGCACTGTATAAAAGTGACCCCCGGCTGTGGCATTATCTGTCCAGCTAGTGGAGCCCGGTGCTGGTTTTAAAAATACGGGGGACCCCTACTCTTTTTGTCCCCCGTATTTTTGGGACCAGGACCAGGCGCAGAGCCCGATGCTGGTTGCTTAAATATGGGGGAACCCCTGTCATTTTTTCCCCCATATTTCTGCAACCAGGATCGGCTCAAAGAGCCCGAGGCTGGTTATGCTTAGGAGGGGGGACCCCACGCAATTTTTTTGGCAAAAATAAGCACTTTCCCACCCCTTCCCACTGATATACATGCACGGATCTCATGGATCCCTGCATGCATCTCAAATCACGGAAAAAAAAAGCAGGTCTGTTTTTTTTAGGACTTTTTTACGAGTTGTAATTTTTCACGGCAGTGTTTTGTGTTTTTTTGCTTTGCACTTCTTAGTAAATGACCGAGATTCATATCTAAACAGGCGTAATTTGACCGATGGTGTATTCATTCGTAATTTTTTACCTGAACTAGCAAAAAATTACGAATGCCCTCATCACTGCCGTGATTAGTGTTTAGTAAATGACCGAGATTAACCGAGATGACACTTTGAAGAAAAAACGGCATCTCGGTCAAAATCGGGAGCTTAGTAAATATACCCCATAGTCTTTAATCTGTCCAAAAGAACCTTATCCAGTGATGAGATAAGTGTCCTTAACAAAGGTCTTTCTTTTATACCATCCACCATTTTTGACAAATTCACCTGGACTGTGGACTTACATAAATTCACCCGACAGATTAGACTAAAGGAGTTTTTTGACAAACAACCAGTACAACTCCCGGCATCTCAACTGCAAAGATTTAAACCAAAATCATTTTTTGATCCTTCTTCCTCTAACAACTCACTTAAAGTCTTTTCCAGGACTCTTAACAAAAGTGTAATGGATGAATTTAACATCTTTGCCGAAAGAACAGCCCTGAAGAACCTACAAAGCTACATGGACATCGTTATCCGCCACACAGATAAGGGCGCGGGGGGGGGGGGGGTGGTTGTTCTAGATCTTGAATATTATCGCCAAGAATTGCAATCCCAACTAAATGATATAGAGGTGTACAAGGAGTTGGGATCGGATCCTACAAATTCATTCAAAAGTGAATTGGATGCCATCCTCAAGGAGGCTACTGTAAATGGGCTCATTACAGAGACTGTCCGCCAAGCTTTAATTACTAATCACCCAAAAACAGCTGTCTTGTATTCTATCCCGAAATTACACAAAAATTCCAGCTGCCTGCCCGGACGACCTATTATCAGTGCACGGGAATCCATTTATTACATCATATCACAATACTTGGACAGTTTCCTACAGGAACGAATCCAGGATCAACCTACGTTCCTAAAAGATTCTTCTACATTTCTTAGGAAATTATCTTCGTTTTCTACACTACCAGAGGGCTGTCATCTTTGCACAGTGGACGTGGTGTCATTATACACCAATATCCCCCATGAGATGGGAGTTCAGGCCGTCCGCAGGTTTCTTACTGGGAATTTGGCATACCGTGGTCCTGACATTAACTTTTTTTGCGAGTTATTACATCTATCCTTAACTAGGAATTATTTCCTTTTTGACTGCCGATGGTACATCCAACTGAGAGGTTGCGCCATGGGATCTTGCGTGGGGCCGTCCCTAGCTAACATCTTTATGTTTGACATTGACCATAATCTTTTTTTGTTAAACCCCATGATGCGGCCGCACATCTTATACCTCACTAGGTATATAGATGACTTATTTATAATTTGGACAAACACCTGCCAAGCTTTCAAAACCGCAATGGACCATGTCAATACTTTGGATGACAACATACACTTTACCTATTCCATCAGTGACAAACAGGTACAATTCCTTGATGTGGAAGTCACTATACAGGATGGGAAACTTACAACCGATCTATATAAAAAACCAACCGATCGAAACACCATTTTGAAGGCTGATAGCCAACATCCTGGCTTTGTATCCCAGAGTCTTCCCAAATCCCAATTCCTCCGTGCAATTCGCACCTGTGACACGCCTGTCAAAGCAGAGCAACGAATAGATCTAATGATCCAACAGTTTGTTTCCAGAGGGTATGATGTCACCCATTTGATGGATACTAAACGTCAGGTGTTAACCATTCAACGAGAGGACACTCTTTGTTTGAAAACCTCTTCTAAGACACTGGACAAAAGGATACCATTTGTCCAGGAATTTCATCCCCTCAACCATAAGATTATGAAAAATGGCAAGAATCTGTGGCCCATAATCACGGCAGATCCTGATCTAAAATCCCTCCAAGATTGCAAGCTGATGCCAAGCTATAAGCGGAACCGCAATCTTCGTGACATACTCGCCAAGAATGACATTTCAAATATGGACACATCCATCCCCAGAACTTTTCTAACACGACAGCCTGGATGCTATAAGTGCCTAGGTTGCACGACCTGCCGTTCAATGGAATGTGGTTCATTCTTTACCCACCCACATTCCGGATCTAAAATTAAAATCAAGCATGTCTTAACCTGTCAGAGCTCTTATGTTATCTACTATATCAAATGTCCATGTGGCTTGCTGTATGTGGGTAAGACCATCCGACAATTTAAGGAAAGGATGGCACTGCACCGGCAAGCCATACGTTCTGCCCTTTCAGGCACCCCTCAAGAACAACCGGTCGCCCGCCACTTTCGTGAAGCAAAACACACATTGGCCAGTTTACGACATAAAGTCATTGACCATGTCCCTGCCAATTTACGGGGGGGTGACCGGGGTGCTCTGTTATTACGTAGAGAAGCCCGTTGGATTTTTGAGCTCCGTACACTCTCACCGTACGGTCTCAATGAGTCCAATAACCTGGGGTGCTTCCTCTAGTCATGTAATGTCCCTTTATCAGGCAAAAATTTATTCCAATTGTGTCTGAGGATTTATTCTTTATATTTTAAATCCAGGTTATTAAATACCATAGGATTAATTTGACCTCCCTTTACGCCACCATAATAGTTTTCATATTAGTGGGCGTATGTCTTTCCCTGTTAATACATTATTGTAATTGCAATATGTATATAATAATGCATGCCCAGCCTCTTGATCACTTCCTAGCAGTGTATTGACATCTGTTGTTTCACGTTTTTATTCACGTCTCTAAGGTGATCATTCTTTGTTGTCTTTTCAGCGCTGTTTTTGCCTCCGGCGGGTAACCATGGAAACGGCGCTGGAGAGTGCGCGTCCAGGAAGCACACACAGCGTGCATGATGGTTTGTGTGGAGGGTTATTTAAGGTAAGATTGTTTTACTTGTAAGTTATTCTTGTCCTGACGAAATTTATGGAAATAAATGAAACGTTGACCTATTGATGCTGCGCTGTCAGCTTGATATTTAAACCAGCTTATTGCTCTACATTAAGTCCTCTGAGTGCCGGATCTTTTCACTCGGTTATATATATATATATATATAGGAAGAAGTCCAACAATGTGGAGGGGCACTCATCCAATCAGAATGTCTTCAAAGGCTTCAATTTCATAATCACTTTATTGCAGTCGATCTCAGGCTTATTGTAGTCGACGTTTTGATCCTACATTAAGGATCTTTATCAAGACAAGCTTCCGTATACATAGAATAATTGCAAAGCATCACACATTGATTGTCCAAAGGATCAATGCGGCATATTCAGACAGTGTTATGGCTGTGTGGCAAATATTTCACCATTCATCTCACAATTACAGTAGTAAATAAACTCTCAGCAATTAGATAACCGAACAACTGGAGTCATCACCCCGGGTGGCTAATCGGGCCCACAATACTTCTACAGCCAGGGCACCTTCCCCTCCAGGGATAAAGGTTCCAGACTGTGCACTTGAATTATACATTATATGTGTTACCTTATTCTACACGGGACTATTTTGTATTTTCTACAGTGCATTGCTGTTATTAATCTGGTACATTATCATGCATAAAGTAAACTAGCAGTATTTACTATATAACTATATTAAGGAGCCCAGACCATGTACTGTACTCCCTAATGGTTAGCCAAACATATGTGAAGGCTGGACACACCCCCTCTGGAGAGTGGACACACCCCTAAACATGGGCCCATACAACTGCATATCCCCGGTGGGCCCTTCATGCCTGGGATCATCTATTTCACACTCTTACGAGGTTTGGATTCCTGGGGAATTTTATCTCTTTGCTGAAAGCTCTTTACTCCTCCCCCCTTACCCAGGTGTCCAGCACTTGCTATTTTTCTTCTCCTTTCCAGATTTAGAAAGACACTCGGCAGGGATGTCCTATGTCCCCATTATTGTTTGCAATTGCATTGGAACCGCTTGCTATAGTTCTTCGCTCTCCTGACAGCTTTAAAGGGATTACCGTGGGTCAGACTGATTTAAAATGATCCCTCTTTGTAGACAATATGCTGCTTTTTGTCTCAGATCCCAAAATCTCCATTCCAAATATATCGATATTGTCTATGTTTGGGTCATTTGCGGGTTATAAAATCAACTTACATAAATCTGAACTTCTACCGATCACGGGCCTTAGTGCCTCTGACCTTTTAGACCCCGCATTCAGTCATTTCCATGTTACCCGTACTCAATTTAAATACTTTGGTATAAATATCTCTTTGTCACTGTCAGCTTTATATCGCTCTAACTTCTCCCCGGTCATCTCTCAAATTGCAACATTACTGGACTCATGGAAATTATTACCGTTGTCACTGCTGGGTAGGATAGCTTTGATTAAAAGTATAATATTCCCCAAATTGTCTTACCCAATTCAAATGCTACCTATCGCCCTATCCCAAACTGATATCAAACACTGTTTACGTTTATTTACCATTTTTTTATGGAAGGGAGGACATCCCCGCATAGCTCTTACCAAATTATTGCTCTACAAATCTAAAGGTGGTTTGGGTCTCCCAGACATTAAACTGTTTACTAACTCAGTATTCTTTAGATATATCAGCGACTGGTTGTTAGGTAGGGAGGTATATACCCATGCTTCGTCTGAAGTGGCTCTTTTTGCCCCCTTTTCCTGCAGCAGCACTGCTCCACACCCCAAAATGCCTTATTCCCCCGATATTTGTAATAATATTATGTTTCATGACACATATGTGGCGTTGAAGGCAATTTGTTTTAAGCTCTCTAGGCCGTATACTGCGTCTCGATATATACCTTTTTGTGGGAATCCTCAATTCACCCCGGGGTTAAACAATGTTATGTTCTCACTGGATATTAAAGGGTATCTCAAAAATAAGGGATGTTTTTGACCCTGGCGGCATGATTTTACATTTTTCTGACTTTCAGGCCACATACCGGATTCAACGCCAACAGTTTTTTATGTATCTCCAAGCTTCTCATTATGCTAAGTCAATTACCTCATGGCTGTCGCTCTTGACATCACCTGATCCTATACAATCACTCTTAGCATTTATTGTTTTACACCCATGTAAGACAAAATACTTGAGTGCCGAACTGACAATATCAGTACCTACTAGAGTTTGGAAACAGAATGTAGCAGCATGGGAGTGAGATGTTCCCTATATAATTTCTTCTGACCTATTACTTGATCATTTCGAATCCACATTGAAATATTTGCGATGCACCTGGTTACAAGAGGTTCACATTAACACAATTAATAGGGTGTATATCTCCCAGTCCAGAAGAAAGCATATGGTTTCAGGGGAGTCGAGTGATTGCCTAAAGTGTAAATGCCAGAACGCAACCTTTTTTCATAACATGTGGTCATGCCCGAAAATACGTACATTTTGGGGCAAAGTAACAAACTATATCAATTCTATTTTTCATTTACAACTTCAAGCTGAACCCCTTGCTCTATTATGCGCAAATTTTAAACATTGGTCCTTAGGCTCTGATGGTCCTAACTTCATCCCCTTGTTGACCAATATAGTAACAATTGCCAGGAAGACAATTTTATGTGTTTGGACTAGTTCCACCCCCCCCACCCCCCTTTTTTTTTGGGAACGGTTAAATCCCTTTTGTTGAAAACTCTTTATTATGATAGATAAACCATATTTCCAGCTCTAGCATCTGGTGTAGTCTCATTCTATAAGAAATGGGGCCCCCTTGTTGAATCACTCGACTCCCCAACTCGAGACAAAGTTATGCAGGTGTTTGAAACTACTAGCTGGTTGTCACGAACCGGTCTCTCACCTTTGCGGGTTCTCGGGTTCATCCGTTGCCAGTGCGGTTGCTCGCGGTGCTGTGCGCCCGTGTGGGGACACGGCGTGATCAATGGCACAGGTAATGCAGAGTCTGGGAACTGTGAGTGCGGGGACCAAATGGCCTAAGGCACTGCGGTGTGTCTGCTGTATAGGAGGTGGCCATGTTGGAGACCAAATAGCTAATACTGAGCACTTGTGAAAACACCTGTGGGCAGGTGTAAGCCAATCCCGTGCTTGTGCTGCCTTTAAGTAGGCTGGGATTATGTTACTCTGGGCCAGTGCTTTGTTGTATCAAAGCTGTGCTCTAGCTCTGAGCTCTCTCCGTGCATTCCTGTGTGATTCCCGTGGTCCAGATATCGCCTCCGTTCCCAGAGGTCCGTCTGCAGCCTTCACTGCTGAAAGATCCACCGGCTCTCTGCTGTGCTGTCAGTTAATTGCACTCCTATTGGAAATAGTTGGATTCCCAGTGTCCTTCATGAGGTTACCTTGTCAGTCTGTCTATCATTCAAAGTCTGGAGGATTCTGTTTCTCTCAGCTGTTCGTTTGTTCAACTCTGCATTTAACCCATTCATCACCTTGTCTTCTACTACAGTTTCACAGTGATCTCCGGAACCCGCAAGTAACCCAATTCAGTACTTTTTATTTGCTATGTTGTCATTACAAGGATAATTCATCACAGTCTCTCAGTTAACCCTCAAAACTCTATTGCAAATTCTTACAGTTAATTCACCATGTCTGCATTAACCAGTTAAACACAATCTGCAGTTCTGCATCAAAGCTTGTTTATATTTGGACAATCCAACATTTATTCTTCAGCTTGCTTTTGCATATGTTTCCATGAACATTTCTTTTATTTATTTTTGAGTTTTCTCTTGCATATTATTTCTGCCATTCTTGCAATACTTCAGTATAATGATGATTAACAACTAGTCATTTAACTCCTTACTGAATTGTTATTTAATAAATATATGAAGCGGAACTTTCTTTGTCCTCCCTGCTTTCTTCATACCCCAGCACCTACACCTGTGGTTGGTTCCGGGTTAACGGATTCACAAAAACACCCGGGCCTGACAGTAAGCACTGGCCACATGGATCCGTCAAGTGACCAATTCGCAGGAGGCGGTGCTACGTCAGATATCCTTTCCCGTCTGGAAAACCAGGAGTCTATACAGACACAAATAGTGCAGTTTATGCAAACTATGGCAGACCGTTTAGAGACTCTTCATACAGCTATTAAAACGTCTCAAGTTCAGATTCCAACTCCGGTTGTCCCAGTTACCACTACAGCTTCTCCTGTGATGCTGCCTACGTCCCGCTTGCAGTTACCCTCTCCAAGTAAGTTTGACGGGACTCCAAAACTTTGCAGAGGATTCCTGAATCAATGCGAGATCCAGTTCGAACTGATGTCCGCCAGTTTCCCATCAGCTCGTTCTAAGGTCGCATATATTATTGCCCTCCTCTCTGGTCAGGCTCTGGAGTGGGCATCACCATTATGGGAGAGAGGTGATCCTATCCTCTCTAATTACAAAGAGTTCGTATCTTCCTTCCGGAGAATCTTTGACGAACCAGGCAGGACCACCTCAGCATCCTTGGAGATTCTCCGTCTACGTCAAGGTTTACGTCCTGTCAGTCAATATATTATTCAGTTTCGCACGTTGTCTTCAGAGTTAAACTGGAATGAGGAGGCCCTGATCGCCGCGTTTTGGAATGGACTTTCAGAGAGAATCAAGGATGATTTAACTATCCGGGACGTGCCAACTAAACTGGATGAATTGATTTCTCTCTGTAACAAACTTGACCTACGCTACAGGGAGCGATGTTTAGAGAAATCCAGGGCAGAGCGATCCAGTCCACGTTATCATCCTAGGCCTCGACAAGACTCTTCTTCACAGTCTCCGGTAACGACAGAAGAACCTATGCAGATTGGGCGCTCTCGCCTCACAGAAGAGGAACGACTTCGTCGTCGACAGGGTAACCTCTGCATGTACTGTGGGTCCTCCGAACACTTAGTTAAATTCTGCAAACTCCGACCGGGAAACTCTCGCTCCTAGCTTATTCAAGAGAGGTTAAGCTAGGAGTTACTCTAGAATCACGTTCTGGGAAAGAGCCGACCTTGTCTATTCAATTAGAAGTTCCAAGTTCTACAGTGAAAGTTTCAGCTCTCCTAGATTCTGGGGCAGCCGAGAACTTCATCTCCTCAGCCTTTGTCATGCGGTCTAAAGTTCAAACCATGCCTCTGGAAGCAGCAGTTGCCGTTACAGCAGTGGATGGAAGTCGAATTCCAGATGGTATAATTACTCATCGAACCGTATGTCTCAAGATGAAAGTTGGTGTGCTCCATTCCGAATACCTCTCCTTCTACGTGATTCCCAAAGCCTCTCAAGATGTGATACTTGGTTTACCTTGGCTGCAGAAACATAATCCTCAACTCAATTGGCAAACCATGGAAGTCCTTTCGTGGGGTAAATCTTGTACCAAGGACTGTTTAGCCTCCGTTGTACCTCTCCGGTCAATTAGCCTTCCCGACCTACCTCCGGTGTATCAATCTTTTGCAGATGTTTTCAGTAAACAAGCAGCAGACTCTCTACCTCCTCACCGCGAATGGGACTGCCCAATCGTCCTGGTTCCAGGCAAAACCCCTCCTAGGGGACGAATTTATCCGCTATCCATCCCAGAGACGCAAGCTATGTCTGACTATATACAGGAAAATCTAATCAAAGGATTTATCAGACCATCTTCTTCACCTGCAGGAGCCGGATTCTTTTTCGTTAAGAAGAAGGACGGTGGGTTACGACCATGCATAGATTACCGTGGACTCAATGAGATCACTGTGAAAAACAAGTATCCATTACCCTTAATTCCAGAATTATTTGACCGGGTAAAGGGAGCTACTGTGTTTACAAAACTGGATCTCCGAGGGGCCTACAATTTAATCCGCATCCGTGCAGGGGACGAGTGGAAGACTGCTTTTAATACCCGGGATGGGCATTACGAATACCTCGTAATGCCCTTTGGTCTTTGTAATGCACCTGCAGTTTTTCAAAGCTATGTGAATGAACTTTTTCGTGATCTTCTCTACAAGTGTCTAGTAGTGTACCTGGATGATATCCTAATATTCTCTAATGATCTAAAGTCTCACCGTCACCAAGTTAAAGAGGTACTGACACGTCTGAGGAAAAATCAACTTTATTGTAAGTTAGAGAAGTGCACTTTTGAAGTATCTTCCATACCGTTCCTTGGTTACATCATTTCTGGATCAGAGCTATGTATGGATCCAGGTAAGGTACAAGCTATCCGAGATTGGTCCACTCCTTCAACTCTCAAGGGGATTCAGCGATTTCTTGGCTTTGCGAATTTCTATAGGAGATTCATCAAGAATTATTCTACGTTAGCTGCTCCCATCACAGCCTTAACTCGCAAGGGAGCAAATCCTATGAACTGGTCTTCTGAAGCAATCAAAGCCTTCTCTGATTTAAAGCAAGCCTTTGTGTCAGCCCCCATTCTTCGACAGCCTGATTTGAATCGTCCCTTTCTACTAGAGGTGGATGCATCTACAGAAGCAGTAGGAGCTGTGTTGTCACAACTCTTTGAAGATAAAAAGGTCCATCCCTGTGGATATTTCTCCCGTAAGTTCCTCCCGGCAGAACGTAATTATGCAATCGGTGAGCAAGAGTTACTTGCCATCAAGTTGGCATTTGAGGAGTGGAGATACCTTCTAGAAGGAGCACAACATCGCATTACAGTTTATACTGATCATAAGAATCTTCTGTATCTGCAGTCAGCTCAGTGTTTGAATCCACGACAAGCTCGATGGGCGCTTTTCTTCTCACGATTTGATTTCAAACTCACCTATCGTCCAGGGTCTCAGAACAAAAAGGCAGATGCCCTTTCCCGGTCCTTTGCTTCTTCTGAATTAAATGATGCTACCACGAATCAAGCCATTGTGAATCCTACGTCCTTTTTAATGACTCGAACCTCTCCAGTTCCTCCGCTTGGCAAGACCTTTGTCGCCACAAGTCTTCGAAAACGGCTGCTTACCTGGGCTCACTCCTCTTCCTTCATGGGTCATCCTGGGGTTCTAAAGACTCTCAAATTTATTCAACAGTCTTATTGGTGGCCACGTCTCAAAGCCGATGTCCAAGAGTTTATAGCAGCATGTCCTAAATGTGCCCAACATAAGAGTCCAAGAAGTTCTCCACCAGGTCTATTACATCCACTATCCATACCCAAACAACCATGGACTCATATCTCAATGGATTTCGTGACCGATCTACCTCCATCAAAAGGGCGAAATACCATTTGGGTGATAGTGGATCGATTTTCGAAAATGGCACATTTCATTCCATTAACTGGGTTACCATCAGCCCCTTTACTAGCCAGATTGTTCATCTCTGAAATCTTCAAGTTGCATGGCCTTCCTCGAGAAATTATCTCTGATCGGGGAACACAGTTTGTGGCCAAGTTTTGGAGGTCGCTGTGTTCATCTTTAAATGTCAAGTTGAACTTTTCTTCTGCATATCATCCTCAGACAGATGGACAAACTGAGAGAGTCAACCAAGACCTTGAAACATTTCTCCGGCTATATATATCGTCCTCACAGGATGACTGGGTTGACTACCTTCCATTGGCAGAATTTGCTCATAATAATCTCTTCCATTCATCTTCAGAATCTACGCCCTTTTATATTAACTTCGGCTTTCATCCTCGGGTGCCAGAGTTTCATCCATTGCCAGCCCTAGAGGTCCCAGCGGCAGATCAAGAGCTTCAACGTCTATCTAGCATCTGGAGTTGTGTACGTAAGTCCTTGGTCAAAACTTCCGCTCGTTATAAATCTTTTGCAGATAGAAAACGTAAAGCTGTACCGAATTACAAAGTGGGAGACCAAGTTTGGATTTCTACGCGCAATCTCAAGTTCAAAGTTCCTTCTAAGAAATTTGCTCCCAGGTTTATTGGTCCATTTCCCATTGTAAAGGTACTCAACCCTGTGTCATACAAAGTCAAGTTGCCACCGTCTTTGAGAATTCCTAACGCCTTTCATACATCTTTACTGAAGCCTTTGATTCTCAATAAGTTCCGTACTACCCAGTCCAAATCTCCTAAAGTTCACTCTTTGCAGAATGAGGAATTTGAAGTTAAAGAGATTGTGGACTCACGTTCCCGATATGGACGTTTACAGTTTCTGGTCGACTGGAAGGGTTACGGTCCGGAGGAGAGATCCTGGGTTTTCTCTGAAGATGTTCATGCTCCAAGACTGGTACAGAAATACTTCTCCAAAAATCCTGACAAGGTTCAAAGGTGTTCGGAGACCACCCGTAGAAGAGGGGGTACTGTCACGAACCGGTCTCTCACCTTTGCGGGTTCTGGGGTTCATCCGTTGCCAGTGCGGTTGCTCGCGGTGCTGTGCGCCCGTGTGGGGACACGGCGTGATCAATGGCACAGGTAATGCAGAGTCTGGGAACTGTGAGTGCGGGGACCAAATGGCCTAAGGCACTGCGGTGTGTCTGCTGTATAGGAGGTGGCCATGTTGGAGACCAAATAGCTAATACTGAGCACTTGTGAAAACACCTGTGGGCAGGTGTAAGCCAATCCCGTGCTTGTGCTGCCTTTAAGTAGGCTGGGATTATGTTACTCTGGGCCAGTGCTTTGTTGTATCAAAGCTGTGCTCTAGCTCTGAGCTCTCTCCGTGCATTCCTGTGTGATTCCCGTGGTCCAGATATCGCCTCCGTTCCCAGAGGTCCGTCTGCAGCCTTCACTGCTGAAAGATCCACCGGCTCTCTGCTGTGCTGTCAGTTAATTGCACTCCTATTGGAAATAGTTGGATTCCCAGTGTCCTGCATGAGGTTACCTTGTCAGTCTGCCTATCATTCAAAGTCTGGAGGATTCTGTTTCTCTCAGCTGTTCGTTTGTTCAACTCTGCATTTAACCCATTCATCACCTTGTCTTCTACTACAGTTTCACAGTGATCTCCGGAACCCGCAAGTAACCCAATTCAGTACTTTTTATTTGCTATGTTGTCATTACAAGGATAATTCATCACAGTCTCTCAGTTAACCCTCAAAACTCTATTGCAAATTCTTACAGTTAATTCACCATGTCTGCATTAACCAGTTAAACACAATCTGCAGTTCTGCATCAAAGCTTGTTTATATTTGGACAATCTAACATTTATTCTTCAGCTTGCTTTTGCATATGTTTCCATGAACATTTCTTTTATTTATTTTTGAGTTTTCTCTTGCATATTATTTCTGCCATTCTTGCAATACTTCAGTATAATGATGATTAACAACTAGTCATTTAACTCCTTACTGAATTGTTATTTAATAAATATATGAAGCGGAACTTTCTTTGTCCTCCCTGCTTTCTTCATACCCCAGCACCTACACCTGTGGTTGGTTCCTGGTTAACGGATTCACAAAAACACCCGGGCCTGACACTGGTCTCTCAAACGTAATCTTACTGCTGGTATACAGCCGAATACTCGCGGAATGTCTGACACAACATAGTGACCTGCTTTCCCTATCTTTCCCTATCTTATATTTTATATCAATTTTGATAGATGCTTTTTTATTAATGTATTGCTCTTTCAGTTGTACCATACTTCATTCTTACGCTTTGGACTTTTTAAATGTTGTTGGTTCACCCAATTGTTATAATCAGTGACTGATAATGTTTGAGGTTCCTTACCCTTGCCTCCCCTCTCCCTTTTTCCTCCTCTTCTCCTCCCCCCTCCTCTCTTTTTTTATGTTTTGTATTTCTGTATGTCAGGGACTTTACTGTTTTCATCATCATGTATAGTTATGAGTGTTACCATTATGTATTGCTCCCTGTACTGATTGTTTTTCTTTCCTGTGTAAAAAACCTAATAAAAACGTTTATGAAAAACATCATCCTTCATCCTCACCCCTAAACATCATCCTCCATCCTCATCACACCCCCGCTGCTACATAACAGCCCCCTGCTACTCCAACCTGACTGCCTCCTCCCGAAGGGGGCAGCCATATTGTCGGTAAGTACGCATTAAGGTACACTGTATTTTGCTGTAATATGATATCTGCAGGTAATAAATGTGTTCCTCTTGCTGAAATGTGACACCAAATGATTGCACGTAAACTGTAACCTGGAAGCGCTGTTTATACCTCAACATATTGGGGAGTGTCTGCAAGTTATTTCTTTTGTGTGTAAGCAGCTAGTGTTGTTATTATTATTATTAGTAGATATAAAATATTGATTGGTAGAATCTTGTAAAATATTCTACAAATATTTTACTTGATCTGTACTATACTTGATATTACCAAAAATGCAGAGTGTGTTTCATTAGGACTAACTTCACTTGAGAAATTTCTCCTTGTTTATGTTCTATCTATCTATCTATCTATCTATCTATCTATCTATCATGGGCTCTGCTGTCTGGCGTAACGTGTATAAACTAAGGGCTTTGCTGAAAGACATAATTTTTATAAGAGGCTGTACTGTTGTGGTCAGGTGTAATGTGTATAAAGGGCTCTACTGTGCAGTTTAATGTGGATTATGGACACTACTGTGCAGTGTAATATAAATTGGTACTATTCTTTTTCCATGGCCCTTCCCCACGAAGTCACACCCCTATTTTGAATATGGAAGGGGGCACCAATTCTCTTTATGGCAAAGGGCACCAAAATGTCTAGTTACGGCACTGCCCATTTCTAATGAGGAAGGAGTCAGATGAAAGGCCATTGACTATTATTGAAGCTGAGGGGATGCGGTAGAGCGAAGTTACACTGTTATAAAAAGCCACTTTGATACACACATTAATAACGGTTCACTGTATAAATGACCAGGCTACCCTGTCAAAAGTTTTTTCAGCATTGAGAGCCACCACCAGGGCTAATAAAGATCGGTCTTGTGTGAGGTGAATGAAATTGATGAGCTGTCTAGTGTTATCGGAAGCTTTTCTATTTGGAATGAAACCAACCTGATCTGGATGTACTAAGGAGCTAAACGGTTAGCTTATATTTTAGCGAAAAGTTTTAAATCGATATTAAGAAGTGAGATTGGCCTATAATTCTTCATTTCTAAGGATCACAGTCTGGCTTTGGGATGACTATTATATTAGCCATGGTGGTGGCTTGGAACCCTTCAAGAGCGAATTTAAAAGTAATTGGAGCATAGGGAGTAAGGAATATAGGGAGGTGATGCCATCGAGACTGGGAGTGGTTGATCGACGAAGATGTTTTATTGCTGCAGAAATTTCCTCATCTGTGATGGGTGCGTTGGGAGCCTCAATATGTGATGCGGAGAGTTTAGGCAGATGGCCGGACGCCAAGAAGTGGTAAATATTATCTACTGTAGATCTTTGGGGGGTTTTGTGGCCTTGGGTGAAAAGATTGTGTAAAGATTTATAATAATTCTTAAACTGCATAGTTCCCAAGGGTCATTGGTAATAGAGCCGCCAGAGTATTTCAGGGAAAGGATGCGATTTTGTGTGCGTTTAGTTTGTAATCTTCAAATGAGTAGCGTGCCAGCTTTATTAGATTTTTTGTAGAATCTATTACAGACCCATAAAAGAAAGCTAGTATTCTTTTTAGTTAGAATCTGTGAGAATTGGCTGTTAGCCTCAAGGAAGTTTAAATACAGTAAGTGCGCTTTTAGAGTTGCAGTGGTGAACTTCAGTTAGGGAGGTGAGTGTTGTTTCTAGTTCAGATACACGGTTGAGTCACATTATTATGACCACCTCCTGCATTTGACGTCGGCATCGCTTAGCCCATTATTATTATTATTATTATCCTTTATTTATATGGCGCCACAAGGGTTCCGCAGCGCCCGATTACAGAGTACAAATGCACATAAAAAATAGGAAAACAGTGACTTACAGTTGAATACAATATAGGACAAGTACAGGGCAGCTAAGCATAACTACACCAGTAAACATAGAGATAAGTTCCAGGTGGTCAAAAAACTGTGGGATCTGGGCGGTTGAGGATTATTAAAGTAAGAAAAGTATAAGCACATGAGGGAAGAGGGCCCTACTCGTGAGAGCTTACATTCTAAGGGGCCCATGAAGTACATCACATGTCGTGCGCTGGCTTGGTGTGTATGCGGTCAATTTGCCGGCTGTTGGGATCCCAGCGGTCAGGATACCAACACCGGAATCCTGACACCCGGTGAAATGCCAGCGGTTGAAATCCGACGACTGCCCGGATTCCCCACTTGGGTGGTGGACCACGCCACCACCTGAGGGGGAATAGATTAGTGTGGCGACCTAAGGTTGCCACCAGGTCCGATGCGCGGCGAGTGCAGCGAACCCGCGAGGGGACATGGTTCACTCGCTGCTGCTATTCCATCTGTCGGGATTCTGGCATCAGTCTGCTGCCAGCCAGGATCCCGACAGGGATATAATATTGACCCCGCTTGGTGGGTATATAAGGTGTGCGATAGGCCATCTGCATATCACTCGCTGCTGTCTTGGGTAAAAGGGGCGATTTATACTTGTTGCAAAAAGGGGTAATTATTGGCTTTTGGGCCAAGGGTGGCAGTATTTCTGAAACAGCGCAGTTTGCAAACTATTTGTGCGTTGCTGTGGTGCAGGTGTATCATGCCTGGACAAGTGGCACCATGTGTCATTTATGTGAGAGGTGGATGTTGGCTACGAAGGTGCCTGAGGGCTGACCGACATGCTAGAGTCAAAATGTACCTGGGGCCAACCTACCAGCACCTTATTGAGTCAGTCCCAGCCTGTCTAGCTGATGTACGTGCTGCACACGGCAGTTACTCTGGCCATTATCTTGTGGTCATAATAATGTGACTTGACCGTGTTTAATATATACTGTATGTGTGTTTTTGAATGATATATAATATACTGTATATGTGTTTGTGTGTCATATACCATATAATATAAATGTGTTTGTATGTTTTAAATAGTATGTCTCATGGAGCTATCACCTTACAAGTCATTACATGCAGACAAGTTCCTATGTGTGAGTGCCAATGTTTGGATTACACTGGATTGATAAGGGAACAATATTACAATAAAATAAAAGAGTTGAGACCAGCTGGGGAAGGCATTGGCAATCAGAGCCTTTTAGAATTTTTGGTGCCCTGTGCCAGAAAAAGAATTGCTGCCCCCCCAAAATTGGAACTCTGACAGACACACACCAGGCTGCTATTATTTATGGTGCTGGTTCAGCGAATCCAATTTATCACCCATTAGAAACAGTAATTGTTCCATAGTATTCCCTTTGTTCATATGCTTCATTGGTCCAATATAATCGTAGGTAACAATATATAAAGTTCCTGTTAGGGACCTTCATTAATTGAAGATTTTTATCCGATTTTAATTAATTCTGTAGTAATTTCCCACATGGAAAACCGATCTGTTTTCAGACTATTTCAAACCGGCACTTCTAGCGACATACTCCTGTATATCATATTTGCCTATAAATATTGATACTTGCCCCTGAAGAAGTCATTTGGGATGAAACGCGTTCGGTTCTGTGTCATTTTTGTTTTTCATTTATCACCATCTGAATGAATATCTGACAAAAGCTATTTGTCCTGTTCATGTTGAATCTATCATTACATCAAAGTAAAATCTGCTGTTAATCTGTGCTTAACTGCTCTTATGTGTGGTTCTGTAAAATAAATTGTATTTATTTAAAGGAGTTTGTGTTTTATAAAGACTTTTAGATTACTGGTACTATACAGCTGTCTTACACATTATTATCATTTGGTTGCTTAATGATACCATTCCAATATTGTGATACAATGATTGTTTAACAATGAATCACACTTCCCTTAGGTCAGTCAAGTAAAAGATAACAGGGGCCTCAAACCAGAAATAACCATGTTTGGATGGTCTGGTGGGGTGTGTGAGGTCATGCTGATGTCATAGTGGCAACTGCCTCTATCAGCACTGTGCTGTTGCTGTCTCTCACATATGCCTTCAGAGGCCTGGGATGGCATAGCACATTGTGTAAGCAAAAGGAGAAAGAAGAAGGCTCTTGTGTGGGCGCACTCATTAACTAATTGTAATCACTTTTGGTGATTAACACATTGGTTATTCTATTTACTGATAAAACACAATTTTATTGGCATAGCACATTGGCAGAAGGTTAGTGACTAGACAATTTTGGGGCAGCTTAGTTCGGCAGACTTTTAGCATGACTATTATAATAATAAGAATTTACTCACCGGTAATTCTATTTCTCGTAGTCCGTAGTGGATGCTGGGTACTCCGTAAGGACCATGGGGAATAGACGGGCTCCGCAGGAGACTGGGCACTCTTAAAAGAAAGATTAGGTACTATATCTGGTGTGCACTGGCTCCTCCCTCTATGCCCCTCCTCCAGACCTCAGTTAGGGAAACTGTGCCCGGAGGAGCTGACATTACTAGGAAAGGATTTGGAATTCAGGGTAAGACTCATACCAGCCACACCAATCACACCGTACAACTTGTGATAACTATACCCAGTTAACAGTATGAACAACAACTGAGCCTCATTCAACAGATGGCTCATAACAATAACCCTTTAGTTAAGCAATAACTATATACATGTATTGCAGAAAGTCCGCACTTGGGACGGGCTCCCAGCATCCACTACGGACTACGAGAAATAGAATTACCGGTGAGTAAATTCTTATTTTCTCTGACGTCCTAGTGGATGCTGGGTACTCCGTAAGGACCATGGGGATTATACCAAAGCTCCCAAACGGGCGGGAGAGTGCGGATGACTCTGCAGCACCGAATGAGCAAACTCAAGGTCCTCCTCAGCCAGGGTATCAAACTTGTAGAATTTTGCAAAAGTGTTTGATCCCGACCAAGTAGCAGCTCGGCAAAGTTGTAAAGCCGAGACCCCTCGGGCAGCCGCCCAAGAAGAGCCCACCTTCCTCGTGGAATGGGCTTTTACAGATTTAGGATGCGGCAGTCCAGCCGCAGAATGTGCAAGTTGAATCGTGCTACAGATCCAGCGAGCAATAGTCTGCTTTGAAGCAGGAGCACCCAGCTTGTTGGGTGCATGCAGGATAAACAGCGAGTCAGTTTTCCTGACTCTAGCCGTCCTGGAAACATAGATTTTCAGGGCCCGGACTACGTCCAGCAACTTGGAATCCTCCAAGTCCCGAGTAGCCGCAGGCACCACAATAGGTTGGTTCAAATGAAACGCTGATACCACCTTAGGGAGAAATTGGGGACGAGTCCTCAATTCTGCCCTGTCCATATGGAAAATCAGATATGGGCTTTTACAGGACAAAGCCGCCAATTCTGACACACGCCTAGCTGAGGCCAAGGCCAACAGCATGACTACCTTCCACGTGAGATACTTCAATTCCACGGTCTGAAGTGGCTCAAACCAATGTGATTTTAGGAAATCCAGCACAACGTTGAGATCCCAAGGTGCCACTGGAGGCACAAAAGGGTGCTGAATACGCAGCACTCCCTTAACAAACGTCTGAACTTCAGGCAGTGACGCCAGTTCTTTTTGAAAGAAAATAGACAGGGCCAAAATCTGGACTTTAATGGATCCCAATTTTAGGCCCATAGTTACTCCTGACTGTAGGAAGTGCAGAAATCGACCCAGCTGAAATTCCTCTGTTGGGGCCTTCCTGGCCTCACACCAAGCAACATATTTTCGCCATATGCGGTGATAATGTTTTGCTGTCACATCTTTCCTTGCTTTAATCAGCGTAGGAATGACTTCATCCGGAATGCCCTTTTCCATTAGGATCCGGCGTTCAACCGCCATGCCGTCAAACGCAGCCGCGGTAAGTCTTGGAACAGACAGGGCCCCTGCTGTAGCAGGTCCTGTCGAGAATCCGGGCAGTCGTCGGATTTCAACCGCTGGCATTTCTTGTAGTTCCGGGTACCAAGTTCTTCTTGGCCAATCCGGAACGATGAGTATAGTTCTTACTCCTCTCTTTCTTATTATCCTCAGTACCTTTGGTATGAGAGGAAGAGGAGGGAACACATAAACCGGCTGGTACACCTACGGTGTCACTAGAGCGTCCACAGCTATCGCCTGAGGGTCCCTTGACCTGGCGCAATATCTTTTTAGCTTTTTGTTGAGGCGGGACGCCATCATGTCCACCTGTGGCCTTTCCCAACGATTTACAATCAGCTTGAAGACTTCTGGATGAAGTCCCCACTCTCCCGGGTGGAGGTCGTGCCTGCTGAGGAAGTCTGCTTCCCAGTTGTCCACTCCCGGAATGAACACTGCTGACAGTGCTAGCACGTGATTCTCCGCCCATCGAAGAATCCTTGTGGCTTCTGCCATCGCCATCCTGCTTCTTGTGCCGCCCTGTCGGTTTACATGGGCGACCGCCGTGATGTTGTCTGACTGAATCAGCACCGGCTGGTTTTGAAGCAGGGTTACTGCTTGACTCAGGGCATTGTAAATGGCCCTTAGTTCCAGAATATTTATGTGTAGGGAAGTCTCCTGACTCGACCACTGTCCTTGGAAGTTTCTTCCCTGAGTGACTGCCCCCCAACCTCGGAGGCTTGCATCCGTGGTCACCAGGACCCAGTCCTGAATGCCGAATCTGCGGCCCTCGAGAAGATGAGCACTCTGCAGCCACCACAGCAGAGACACCCTGGCCCTCGGGGACAGGGTGATCAACCGATGCATCTGAAGATGCGATCCGGACCACTTGTCTAACAGATCCCACTGAAAGATCCTTGCATGGAACCTGCCGAAGGGAATTGCTTTGTAAGAAGCTACCATCTTTCCCAGGACTCGCGTGCAGTGATGCACCGACACCTGTTTTGGATTCAGGAGGTCCCTGACCAGAGATGACAATTCCTGGGCCTTCTCCTCCGGGAGAAACACCTTCTTCTGTTCTGTGTCCAGAATCATGCCCAAGAACAGCAGACGCGTCGTAGGAATCAGCTGCGACTTTGGGATATTCAGAATCCAGCCGTGCTGTTGTAGCACTTCCCGAGATAGTGCTACTCCGACTAACAACTGCTCCTTGGACCTCGCCTTTATAAGGAGATCGTCCAAGTATGGGATAATTATAACTCCCTTCTTTCGAAGGAGTATCATCATTTCGGCCATTACCTTGGTAAATACCCTCGGTGCAGTGGACAGACCAAACGGCAACGTCTGGAATTGGTAATGACAGTCCTGTACCACAAACCTGAGGTACTCCTGGTGAGGGGGGTAAATGGGGACATGTAGGTAAGCATCCTTGATGTCCAGTGACACCATAAAATCCCCCTCTTCCAGGCTTGCAATAACCGCCCTGAGCGATTCCATTTTGAACTTGAACTTCCTTATATAAGTGTTCAAGGATTTCAAATTTAGAATGGGTCTCACCGAACCGTCTGGTTTCGGTACCACAAACATTGTGGAATAGTAACCCCGTCCCTGTTGAAGGAGGGGAACTTTGATTATCACCTGCTGAAGGTACAGCTTGTGAATTGCCACCAGTACTACCTCCCTTTCCTTGGGAGCAGCTGGCAAGGCTGATTTGAGGTAACGGCGAGGGGGAGACGCCTCGAACTCCAGCTTGTATCCCTGAGATACCACTTGTAGAACCCAGAGATCCACCTGTGAGCGAACCCACTGGTCGCTGAAGTTCCGGAGACGCGCCCCAACCGCACCTGGCTCCACCTGTGGAGCCCCAGCGTCATGCGGTGGACTTAGTGGAAGCAGGGGAGGATTTTTGTTCCTTGGAACTGGCTTTCTGGTGCAGCTTTTTCCCTCTACCCCTGCCTCTGGGCAGAAAGGACGCGCCTCTGACCCGCTTGCCTTTCTGAGGCCGAAAGGACTGTATTTGATAATACGGTGCTTTCTTAGGCTGTGAGGGAACCTGAGGTAAAAAAGTCGACTTCCCAGCTGTTGCTGTGGATACGAGGTCCGAGAGACCGTCCCCAAACAATTCCTCACCCTTATAAGGCAAAACCTCCATGTGCCTTTTAGAATCAGCATCACCTGTCCATTGCCGAGTCCATAATACTCTCCTGGCAGAAATGGACATTGCATTAATTCTAGATGCCAGCAGGCAAATGTCCCTCTGTGCATCCCTCATATATAAGACGACGTATTTAATATGCTCTATGGTTAGCAAAATAGTATCCCTGTCAAGGGAATCAATGTTATCTGACAGGGAATCAGACCAAGCAGCTGCAGCACTACACATCCATGCCGAAGCAATTGCAGGTCTCAGTATAGTACCTGAGTGTGTATATACAGACTTCAGGATAGCCTCCTGCTTTCTATCTGCAGGCTCCTTTAAGGCGGCCGTATCCTGAGACGGCAGTGCCACCTTTTTTGATAAGCGTGTGAGCACCTTGTCCACCCTAGGGGATGTTTCCCAACGTAGCCTGTCCGTTGGCGGGAAAGGGTACGCCATCAGTAACCTCTTAGAAATCAAATCACTAATTTCTTATCAGGGGAACACCACGCTTCTTCACACAATTCATTTAACTCATCAGATGGGGGAAAAGTCACTGGCTGCTTTTTCTCCCCAAACATAATACCCTTTTTAGTGGTAACCGGGTTAATGTCAGAAATGTGCATCACATTTTTCATTGCCGTAATCATGCATCGGATGGCCCTTGTGGACTGTACATTTGTCTCTTCCTCGTCTACACTGGAGTCAGACTCCGTGTCGACATCTGTGTCTGCCATCTGAGGTAGCGGGCGTTTTTGAGCCCCTGATGGCCTCTGAGATGCCTGGGACGGCGCGGGCTGAGATGCCGGCTGTCCCAAAGCTGCGTCATTGAACCTTTTATGCAAGGAGTTGACACTGTCGGTTAATACCTTCCACATATCCATCCACTCTGGTGTCGGCCCCGCAGGGGGCGATATCACACTTATCGGCACCTGCTCCGCCTCCACGTAAGCGTCCTTCTCAAACATGTCGACACAGCCGTACCGACACACCGCACACACACACAGGGAATGCTCTGACTGAGGACAGGACCCCACAAAGTCCTTTGGGGAGACAGAGAGGGAGTATGCCAGCACACACCAGAGCGCTATATAACAGAGGGATTTACACTAACAGAAAGTGAATTTTCCCCCAATAGCTGCTTATAATAAGAATTTACTCACCGGTAATTCTATTTCTCGTAGTCCGTAGTGGATGCTGGGAACTCCGTAAGGACCATGGGGAATAGCGGGCTCCGAAGGAGGCTGGGCACTCTAGAAAGATTTATGACTACCTGGTGTGCACTGGCTCCTCCCACTATGACCCTCCTCCAAGCCTCAGTTAGGACACTGTGCCCGGACGAGCAGACATAATAAGGAAGGATTTAGAATCCCGGGTAAGACTCTTACCAGCCACACCAATCACACCGTACAACTCGTGATACTATATCCAATTTGACAGTATGAAAACAACTGAGCCTCTCAACAGATGGCTCAACAATAACCCTTTAGTTAACAATAACTATTTACAAGTATTGCAGACAATCCGCACTTGGGATGGGCGCCCAGCATCCACTACGGACTACGAGAAATAGAATTACCGGTGAGTAAATTCTTATTTTCTCTAACGTCCTAGTGGATGCTGGGAACTCCGTAAGGACCATGGGGATTATACCAAAGCTCCCAAACGGGCGGGAGAGTGCGGATGACTCTGTAGCACCGAATGAGAGAACTCCAGGTCCTCCTCAGCCAGGGTATCAAATTTGTAGAATTTTGCAAACGTGTTTGCCCCTGACCAAGTAGCTGCTCGGCAAAGTTGTAAAGCCGAGACCCCTCGGGCAGCCGCCCAAGATGAGCCCACCTTCCTTGTGGAATGGGCATTTACAGATTTTGGCTGTGGTATGCCTGCCACAGAATGTGCAAGCTGAATTGTACTACAAATCCAGCGAGCAATAGACTGCTTAGAAGCAGGAGCACCCAGCTTGTTGGGTGCATACAGGATAAACAGCGAGTCAGAGTTTCTGACTCCAGCCGTCCTGGAAACATATATTTTCAGGGCCCTGACAACATCTAGCAACTTGGAGTCCTCCAATTCACTAGTAGCCGCCGGCACCACAATAGGCTGGTTCAGGTGAAACGCTGACACCACCTTAGGAAGAAATTGGGGACGAGTCCTCAATTCTGCCCTATCCATATGGAAAATCAGATAAGGGCTTTTACATGATAAAGCCGCCAATTCTGACACTCGCCTGGCTGAAGCCAAGGCCAATAACATGACCACTTTCCACGTGAGATATTTTAGATCCACGGTTTTTAGTGGCTCAAACCAATGTGATTTTAAGAAAACTCAACACCACGTTGAGATCCCAAGGTGCCACAGGGGGCACAAACGGGGGCTGAATATGCAGCACTCCTTTCACAATGTCTGAACTTCAGGTACTGAAGCTAATTCTTTTTGAAAGAAAATCGACAGAGCCGAGATCTGTACTTTAATGGAGCCTAGACTCAGGCCCATATTCACTCCTGCTTGCAGGAAATGTAGAAATCGACCTAGTGGAAATTCCTCTGTTGGGGCCTTTTTGGCCTCGCACCAAGCAACATATTTTCGCCATATACGGTGATAATGCGTTGCCGTAACATCTTTCCTGGCTTTAATAAGCGCAGGAATGACTTCTTCCGGAATACCCTTTTCCTTCAGGATCTGGCGCTCAATCGCCATGCCGTCAAACGCAGCCGCGGTAAGTCTTGGAACAGACAGGGCCCCTGCTGAAGCAGGTCCTGTCTGAGCGGCAGAGGCCATGGGTCCTCTGATATCATTTCCTGAAGTTCCGGGTACCAAGCCCTTCTTGGCCAATCCGGAACCACGAGTATCGTTCTTACTCCTCGCCATCTTATTATTCTCAGTAGCTTTGGTATGAGAGGCAGAGTAGGGAACACATAAACCGACTGGTACACCCACGGTGTCACTAGAGCGTCCACAGCTATCGCCTGAGGGTCCCTTGACCTGGCGCAATATCTCTTTAGCTTTTTGTTGAGGCGGGACGCCATCATGTCCACCTGTGGCCTTTCCCAACGGTTTACCAACAGCAGGAAGACTTCTGGATGAAGTCCCCACTCTCCCGGGTGTAGGTCGTGTCTGCTGAGGAAGTCTGCTTCCCTGTTGTCCACTCCCGGAATGAACACTGCTGACAGTGCTAGTACGTGATTTTCCGCCCATCGGAGAATCCTTGTGGCTTCTGCCATTGCCATCCTGCTTCTTGTGCCGCCCTGTCGGGTCACATGGGCGACTGCCGTGATGTTGTCTGACTGTATCAGTACCGGCTGGTTTTGAAGCAGGGGTCTTGCCTGACTTAGGGCATTGTAAATGGCCCTCAGTTCCAGAATTTATATGTAGGGAAGTCTCCTGACTTGACCATAGGCCCTGGAAGTTTCTTCCCTGTGTGACTGCTCCCCAGCCTTGAAGGCTGGCATCCGTGGTCACCAGGACCCAGTCCTGTATGCCGAAACTGCGGCCCTCTAGAAGATGAGCACCCTGCATCCACCACAGTAGAGACACCCTGGTCCTTGGAGACAGGGTTATCATTTGATGCATTTGAAGATGCGATCCCGACCACTTATCTAAGAGGTCTCACTGGAAGGTCCTCGCATGGAACCTGCCGAATGGAATTGCTTCGTATGAAGCCACCATTTTTCCCAGGACTCGTGTGCAACGATGCACCGATACCCTTTTTGGTTTTAGGAGGTCTCTGACTAGAGATGACAGCTCCTTGGCTTTCTCCTGCGGGAGAAACACTTTTTTCTGTTCTGTGTCCAAAATCATCCCCAGGAACAGTAAGCGAGTGGAAGGAACCAGCTGTGACTTTGGAATGTTCAGAATCCAGCCATGCTGTTGTAGCACCTCCTGAGATAGTGCTACTCCGACCAGTAACTGCTCCCTGGACCTTGCCTTTATAAGGAGATCGTCCAAGTATGGGATAAATAAAAACTCCCTTTTTTTTGAAGGAGTATCATCATTTCTGCCATTACCTTGGTAAACACCCTCGGTGCCGTGGACAGTCCAAACGGTAGTGTCTGGAATTGGTAATGGCAATCCTGTACCACAATCTGAGGTACTCCTGGTGAGGAAGGTAAATAGGGACATGCAGGTAAGCATCCTTGATGTCCAGGGATACCATGTAATCCCCCTCGTCCAAGCTTGCAATAACCGCCCTGAGCGATTACATCTTGAACTTTGTTATGTAAGTGTTCAAGGATTTCCATTTTAAAATGGGTCTCACCGAACCGGCTGGTTTCGGTACCACAAACAGTGTGGAATAGTAACCCCGTCCTTGTTGAAGTAGGGGCACCTTGACTATCACCTGCTGGGAATACAGCTTGTGAATTGCCTCTAGCACAGCCTCCCTGCCTGAGGGAGTTGTCGGCAAGGCAGATTTGAGTAAACGGCGGGGGGGAGACGCCTCGACTTCCAGCTTGTACCCCTGAGATACTACTTGAAGGATCCAGGGATCCACCTGTGAGCGAGCCCACTGATCGCTGAAATGGTTGAGGCGGCCCCCCACCATACCTGGCTACGCCTGTGGAGCCCCCGCGTCATGCGGTGGACTCAGAGGAAGCAGGGGAAGAATTTTGATTCTGGGAACTGGCTGCTGGTGCAGCTTTTTCCATCTTCCCTCGTTTGACCCGCCTGCTTTTTTGAAGCCGAAAGGACTGTACCTGATAATACAGTGCGTTTCTTAGGCTGTGAGGAAACCTGAGGTAAAATATTTTCATCCCAGCTGTTGCTGTGGATACGAGGTCCCAGAGACCATCCCCAACCAATTCCTCACCCTTATAAGGCTCTATGTGCCTTTTAAAGTCAGCATCACCTGTCCAGTGTCGGGTCTCCAATACCCTCCTGACAGAATGGACATTGCAATAATTCAGGATGCCAGCCGGCAAAATATTCCTCTGTGCATCCCTCATATATAAGACGACGTCTTATGTTCGCAAAATAGTATCCCTGTTTGAAAGGGGTACAGACCACGCTGCAGCAGTCTGCAGGTCTCAGTCTAGTACCTGAGTGTGTAATTACAGACTTCAGGATAGCCTCCTGCTATTTATCAGCAGGTACCTTCAAAGTGGCCGTATCCTAAGACGGCAGTGCCACCTTGACAAACGTGTGAGCGCCTTCTCCACCCTAGGGGATATCTCCCAGCGTAACTTATCCTCTGGCGGGAAAGGGTACGCCATCAGTAACTTGTTAGAAATTACCAGTTTCTTATCGGGGAAACCCACGCTTTTTCACACTTCATTCACTCATTTGATGGGGGAACAAAACACTGCCTGCTTTTTCTCCCCACACATAAAACCCTTTGTTTTTAGTGGTACTTGGGTTAATGTCAGAAATGTGTAACACATTTTATATTGCCGGGATCATGTAACGGATGTTCCTAGTGGATTGTGTATATGTCTCAACCTCGTTGACACTGGAGTCAGACTCCGTGTCGACATCTGTGTCTGCCATCTGAGGGAGCGTTGATGGCCTTTGAGACGCCTGGGCAGGCGCGGGCTGAGAAGCCGGCTGTCCCATAGCTGTTACGTCATCCAGCCTTTTATGTAAGGAGTTGACACTGTCGGTTAATACCTTCCACCTATCCATCCACTCTGGTGTCGGCCCACAGGGGCGACATCTCATTTATCGGCATCTGCTCCGCCTCCACATAAGTCTCCTCATCAAACATGTCGACACAGCCGTACCGACACACCGCACACACACAAGGAATGCTCCAATGAGGACAGGACCCACAAAAGCCCTTTGGGGGGACAGAGTGAGAGTATGCCAGCACACACCAGAGCGCTATATAATGCAGGGACTAACTGAGTTATGTCCCCTATAGCTTCTTTTATATAATTTATACTGCGCCTAAATTTAGTGCCCCCCCTCTCTGTTTTAACCCTGTTCTGTAGTGTAGACTGAAGGGGAGAGCCAGGGAGCTTCCATCCAACGGAGCTGTGAGGGAAAAATGGCGCCAGTGTGCTGAGGAGATAGGCTCCGCCCCTTTTTCGCGGACTTTTCTCCCGCATTTTTATGGTATCTGGCAGGGGTTAATATACATCCATATAGCCCTGGGGGTTATATGTGATGTATTTTTGCCAGCCAAGGTGTTTATATTGCTGCTCAGGGCGCCCCCCCCCCCCAGCGCCCTGCACCCTCAGTGACCGGAGTGTGTGGTGTGCATGAGGAGCAATGGCGCACAGCTGCAGTGCTGTGCGCTACCTTGGTGAAGACTGATGTCTTCTGCCGCCGTTTTTCCGGACCTCTTCTCGCTTCTGACTCTGTAAGGGGGACGGCGGTGCGGCTCCGGGACCGAACACCAAGGACTGGGCCTGCGGTCGATCCCTCTGGAGCTAATGGTGTCCAGTAGCCTAAGAAGCCCAATCCGGCTGCAAGCAGGCGAGTTCGCTTCTTCTCCCCTTAGTCCCTCGCTGCAGTGAGCCTGTTGCCAGCAGGTCTCACTGAAAATAAAAAACCTAAATCTATACTTTCTTTCTAAGGGCTCAGGAGAGCCCCTAGTGTGCATCCAACCTCGGCCGGGCACAAGATCTAACTGAGGCTTGGAGGAGGGTCATAGTGGGAGGAGCCAGTGCACACCAGGTAGTCATAAATCTTTCTAGAGTGCCCAGCCTCCTTCGGAGCCCGCTATTCCCCATGGTCCTTACGGAGTTCCCAGCATCCACTAGGACGTTAGAGAAATCACCTTTTGCGCCTAAATTTATGTGCCCCCCCTCTCTTTTTTACCCTTCTCGTAGTGTATACTGCAGGGGAGAGCCTGGGGAGCGTCCTTCCAGCTGAGCTGTGAAGAGAAAATGGCGCTGGCTGTGCTGAGGAAGATAGCCCCGCCCCTTCAGCGGCGGGCTTCTCCCGCTTTTTTAATAATATTTATGGCGGGGGATTAGGCACATATACAGTTTATAACTGTATTATGTGCATTTTGCCAAAAAGGTATACATATTGCAGCCCAGGGCGCCCCCCCCCCCCCCCCAGCGCCCTGCACCCACCAGTGACCGGAGCGTGTGGTGTGCTGTGGGAGCAATGGCGCACAGCTGCAGTGCTGTGCGCTACCTTATTATAGACCGGAGTCTTCAGCCGCCGATTTTCTCCTGGTTCTTCCGTCTTCTGGCTCTGCAAGGGGGACGGCGGCGCGGCTCCGGGAACGGACGATCGAGGTCGGGCCCTGTGTTCGATCCCTCTGGAGCTAATGGTGTCCAGTAGCCTTAGAAGCACAAGCTAGCTGCAAGCAGGTAGGTTTGCTTCTCTCCCCTCAGTCCCTCGTAGCAGTGAGTCTGTTGCCAGCAGATCTCACTGAAAATAAAAAACCTAACAAATACTTTCTTTTCTAGTAAGCTCAGGAGAGCCCACTAGGTGCATCCAGCTCTGGCCGGGCATAGATTCTAAC
This sequence comes from Pseudophryne corroboree, assembly GCF_028390025.1. Classification (NCBI taxonomy): domain Eukaryota; kingdom Metazoa; phylum Chordata; class Amphibia; order Anura; family Myobatrachidae; genus Pseudophryne; species Pseudophryne corroboree. Next base: position 255,161,710 of record NC_086447.1, read on the forward strand.
TGCGGTCTGGAGGAGGGGCATAGAGGGAGGAGCCAGTGCACACCAGATAGTACCTAATCTTTCTTTTAAGAGTGCCCAGTCTCCTGCGGAGCCCGTCTATTCCCCATGGTCCTTACGGAGTACCCAGCATCCACTAGGACGTCAGAGAAATATAATTTATGACCTTGGGGATAGCATAGTATTGGATTAAAACAAAATCTCACACCTACTGGGACAGCACCATTACTTAACAACCACATGTGCCTGCAACTGGGAAATTAGAGAAATTTGAAGCACTGTCTAGATGGGCCTATAATGTTCCTAATTACAGGTAATTCCTTTATGTGCAGCCGCACCTATGACATCTCCTTGGAGTTGTTTGGTGAGCCTATAATGTTGCAAATCAAATACTTTACTCTCTCTCTCTCTCTCTCTGCCTGCCTAAATCCCAGTATGCCAGTATTGCAGGCTGATCCATTTTTATTAATGTGCAGAGAATTATATTGTGCTTTAATCATTACTTTTGTTTTTATCCAATACTATATACAGATGTAGCCATGCTGGTCATGGTTACATCTGAGGTAAATGCAGGGATGTACAGTCAGGGGAGGCAGGGGAAGCAGTGCCTCCCCGTCATTAATGATTAAAATAATATAAAGAAGATACTTATGACACATATTCTGTGTCAGAAGCATCTGCTTTATATTTTCCTAATCATTATCCCTGTTTAAATGTGTTTGGGAGGCACCGATCATGGTGCCTCCCGTTGTGAATGGGGAAAAGTGTGGGAGCGAGGGGCGGGCGCAGGCAGGGCCTAGCCATGGGCATTAAAAGCCCACTGGAAATACAGTACATGGAAAAGCGGCACCATTAGAGGTGCCGCTTTCATACAGGGACGTGCTTTCAACCCATGAAAACACGCCCCTGTCAGTGAGGCCACACTGACTGGCTAGCGGATCCGTCACTGGATCCGCTGTCATCACTATGGGGGCGCGGCGGAGGTGCGGGCGTCGGTGGCGGCGGAGAGTTTGGCAGCGGAATGGTACAAATTTCAAAAATGGCGCCTCGGCATCATTTTTTACATTCAGGGGAAAATAACAAAAAAAGTTCCAGTTAAATGTTGAAATAATTTACAAAAAATAATAATTATCCGACCAAAAAAATAAGAAAAAAATAAATCCCGACAGCCGGCGTACCGACAGCTGGGCGAGCGCAAATAAGCCCCTTGCGGCTCGCTGCGCTCTCCTCGCTGTGGGCACGGTGGTGCGCTATGCTCGCCACTCTATTTATTCTCCCTCCAGGGGGGTCGTGGACCCCCAAGAGGGAGAAAAATTGTCGGTATGCCGGGTGTTGGGATTCCGGCGCCAGGATCCCAACAGCTGGCAAACTAAATACCACCCCACAAGGATTACTGGCACCTCAGGAGGTATGTGATAACTCTGAGCTGTGGTAAGGGTTCCAGTGACACAGACTTTGTTTCTGTGCAAAATAGACAAATACAAGTGCTATGAGACCCGTAAACAATTGTTAATTACATTCTAAACAACTACAGTGGAGATAATATCATACAATTTTAATTTAGTCTATTTTCACTTAAAAAACAGTATCAATAAAGAAAAAGTGATGAAACAGTGCTGAATGTGATCTGCGGTACAGAATCTGACCTGCTTCCTAGGACTTGACCAACGACTGGCCTGCAGAGTCCTGAGAGCTGCGGCACATGACTGGACCAAAAAAGAAATCAGCGCCAAAGTCCTGGATCAGCAGAAGGATTATTGCAAAATGAGCTTCATACAAACATCTATTCCCTCAGTGGTTCCCAAACTGTTGTCTCTAGGCACTTGTAGTGGTGTCCTGGGTTGGTGGTCTAGGTCTAGGACCAATTCAAATTATTTATGGTCAATATAATAGGCAAAACCAGTGCTAAGCCTTACTGAAGCAGCCCCTATAGCAGGGATGGGGAACCTTTTTTCTACCAAGGGCCATTTGGATATTTATAAAATCTTTCGGGTACCATACAAAAATGATCAACTTAAAAATTAGCCTGCCTCCAGTAATTATGCCCCCAGTCAGTAGTTATGCTCCCAGTAGATATGCCCCAGTAGTTATGCCCCCAGTACATGTGCCCCCAGTACATATGCCCCCAGTCAGTTGTTATGCCCCAGTACATATGCCCCAGTACATATGCCCCGTCAGTTGTTATGTCCCAGTACAAATGCCCCAGTAGATGTACCCACAGTCAGTTGTTATGCCCCAGTAGACATGCCCCTAGTCAGTTGTTATATCCCAGTACATACGCCCCCAATCAGTTGTTATGCCCCATTAGATATGCCCCCAGTCAATTGTTATGCCCCATTAGATATGCCCCCAGTCAATTGTTATGCCCCATTAGATATGCTCCCAGTCACTTGATATGCCCCCATCACTTGTTATGCCCCATTAGATATGCCCCCAGTCACTTGTTATGCCCCATTAAATGAGCCCCCTCTAGTAGCGCCGCTTACACACACACATAAAAAAAAAAAAAAATCACAATACTCACCAGCCCCGTTCCTACTTCCGGACCGCTGCACACCGCCTGGCAGTCCACTCCTCGGAACTCTGGGAGAAATGTCATGACGTCTCTCTCATAGCGCACAGCCGCACACTGTCAGAGCCGGAGCTCAGGAGTGAGCTCCGTCTTTCGGCTGCCACTGAGGGGAAGGAGCCGGTGCCTGCTGGTAACACAATCTCAGCGGGCGCCCAACATCTCCATCGGTTAGGTGAGCCTGGCCGGGCCGGATCAATTGGATTTGCGGGCCTTATACGGACGTTCTCCACCCCTGCCCTATAGGAACACAAATTGTCTAGTTTCAAAGAGCAGAAGCTTCTCTTTCTATAAAAGTGTTGTACCAAGGTTATTCTAAGAGAACTGCTATTTCAAATAATTATAACACAAAAGAAAACTAACATGTATCTGTAACCTTGATAAAGGGCCTAATTCAGATCTGATCTGATCGCTGCTGTGTGCTTTCGCACAGCGGGCGATCAGATCTGAACTGCGCATGCCTATGCATCGCAATGCGCCAGGGCGTCAGACGGCTACAATGGGCTTCGCCGATCAGCGACGGGATGGTGCGAAGGATCCATTCACACGGGCGTTCGCACGGAGATTGACAGGAAGAGGCCGTTTGTGGGTGGCAGCTGACCGTTTTCAAGGAGTGTCTGGAAAAATGCAGGCGGGCTCAAGCGTTTTCAGGGAGGGTGTCTGGCGTCAGCTCCGGCCTCGATCAACAGGATTCAATCGCACTGGAATAGTAAGTCCTGGGCTGCGCAGAGACTGCACAAAATCAGTTTGTCCAGCTCTGCTGCACATGCGATCGCACACTTGCACAGCGAAAAAACACTCCCCCTGTAGGTGGCGACTATCTGATCGCAGGGCAGCAAAAAACGCAGCCCAGCTGTCAGATCTGAATTAGGCTCACAGACCTTACTGCAGTGTCGGACTGGGGCATGAAGGGCCCACCGGGGGAATGCTGTTGTAGGTGCCCATACTTAATGGTGTGGCCAGGCTCCAGTGGGAGAGTGGCCAACCACCACAGAGGTTTGGCTAACCATTACAGTGTACATGTTCTGTGCCCCTTGGTAAATGGATAATAAACCATATTCTTGTGAAGTATAATGTACAGAGGCGTATCTAAGGTAGGGCGAGCAGGGCATATGCCCTGGGCGCCCTGGCAAGACTGGCAGAAGGGGGCGCTGATGGCCAGGCCAGGGCAGATTAAACAGTAAACTGTCAGCCTCTGTCTGAACCTCCGCTTCGAACCTCCGCTCCGACCGTCCCTGGGCGGGTGAGGATCAGAGAACTGTGTAGCCACCGCCGGTCCATTAGGAGAAGAGTGGAGTGGGGAAGTAGCAGACAAGGCACCATCATTGGCTGCGCGTGGTGTCCGGAGGCGTCACCGGATTTTGCAGTATTGACCTCATTCAATACAGCCCGGCTGCCTGCACCCCCGCGTACTGTGTATCGCTAGTGCCAGATCTGGGCTCCTTCCCTAACCCTCTTCCGCACGGCGGGCGGGATGATCTGCTCTGGAGAAGAAGTGTGTGCACGGAGCAGCCAGGGGGGCGCTCACCCGCCCCAGCTACATACGTCCCGACACTCCCGCCTCCCGTTTCCCCGGTCAGTCTGCCCCAAAAGTGCCAGTCCGATCCCCCAGACCCATGCATGTTAAATCCGGATCCGCCCCCCCCCCCTCCCCCCCCTCGGCGGCAGTAGCAGCACCGGTTCCCTACCCCCTCGTCAGCAACAGCAGCGGTTCTTCCCCACTGTCCTCAGCAGCAGCTGCGGTTCCCTCCCCCCCTCGGCGGCAGCAGCAGCGGTTCTCCCCCTCCCCTCAGCAGCAGCAGCGGTTCTCCCCCTGCCCTCCCCTCAGCGGCAGCAATGGTTCTCCCCCCTCCCCCTCAGCAGCAGCAGCAGCGGTGTTCCCCCCCATCCTCGGCAGCAGCAGCAGCGGTTCTCCCCCTTCCCCCTCTCCCCGCCCCTGCACATTTGAAGTAATGGGCACTGGGATATCTACGATGGGGAGTGGAAGAACAGGCCAGGCAAGGAGAGCTCTGGCAGCAAGACTGAGCATGGAGGTGGCTGGAGAAGGAGTGTCTGGTCCCAAGGTGAGTGTGTGGTTCTACCCACAGCGTGTGTATGTGTGTGCATAGTATGCAATTGGCCCCTGTGTAACTGTAGGCTGGCAATTACCCATGTAGGTGTGTGTAGGGTGTCCGTGACCCGTGTGTGTGTGTTTGTGTAGGGTGGCGATGGTGTGCTGAGTGACGACACAGGGGCTAGGTGATGGTGTGCTTAGTGACAACACAGGGGGTAGTTGATGGTGTGCTGAGTTACGACGCAGGGGGCAGTGATGTTGTGCTGAGTGACGACACGGCAGAGGCGTATCTAGCACGGGGCGAGCCCAAACAGAGGGGGGCGCCACCGGCACCTGCACGGCCCACTCGCCCCATGCTTCAGGGATTCCGCCGGCGCTACCCGCGGCGCTTTCCCTGTCTCCCCGGCTGCTGTGCCTGTCACAATAGACAGGCAGCGGCAGCCAGGAGCCTCCCCCTACTCCCCCCATGCGCGTGCGCGACCTCGGGGGGCGTGCGGCCCCTGAACAGCAGTGAGTGCAGGTGAGCGGGGTAATCTTCTTTATACTTCGCTGTCGGGACAGGGGAGGGAAGGGGGTGCGGGACATTTTGTGTGTGTGTGTGTGTTAAGTGTGTGTGTGTTAATTGTGTGTGTGTCGGACAGTGTGCGTGTGTTGTGTGTGGGGCAGTGCGTGTGTGTTAATTGTGTGTGTGTGTGTGGGACAGTGTGAGTGTGTTAATTGTGTGTGTGGGACAGTTTGAGTGTGTGTAAATTGTGTGTGTGTGTGTGTGTGTGTGTGACAGTGTGAGTGTGTATTGTGTGTGTATTAATTGTGTGTGTGTGTGTGTGGGACAGTGTGTGTGTGTGTTAATTGTGTGTGTGTGTGTGGGACAGTGTGAGTGTGTTAATTGTGTGTGTGGGACAGTGCGTGTTTGTTAATTGTGTGTGTGTGTGTGTGTGTGTGTGTGTGGGACAGTGTGAGTGTGTTGTGTGTGTGGGACAGTTTTGAGTGCGTGTTAATTGTGTGTGTGTGGGACAGTGTGCGTGTGTGTTAATTGTGTGTGTGTGGGACAGTGTGAGTGTGTTAATTGTGTGTGCGTGTGTGTGTGTGTGTGTGTGGGACAGTGTGAGTGTGTTAATTGTGTGTGTGTGGGACAGTGTGAGTGTGTATTGTGTGTGTGTGGGACAGTGTGCGTGTGTGTTAATTGTGTGTGTGTGGGACAGTGTGCGTGTGTTAATTGTGTGTGTGTGTGGGACAGTGTGAGTGTGTTAATTGTGTGTGTGTGGGACAGTGCGTGTTTGTTAATTGTGTGTGTGGGACAGTGTGCGTGTGTGTTATTTGTGTGTGTGGGACAGTGTGCGTGTGTGTTATTTGTGTGTGTGGGACAGTGTGCGTGCGTGTGTGTTAATTGTGTGTGGGACAGTGTGCGTGTGTTAATTGTGTGTGTGTGTCTGTTAATTGTCCCGGCGGTTATTGGCGTCTGTAGTGTGCGCCCCGTCCTCCTCCGCTGCCGCTGACAGGAGCGGCGGTGTGCGGCTCTCCCCCTCCTCCGCCGGCTCCGTCCTCCCGTCGTGGCCCTGCAGTGTGTGCCGGTCTCCCCAGCAGCAGCAGCAGGTTAGTCTCTCCCCCCCCCCCCCCCCTCTCTCTCTCTCTCTCTCTCTCTCTCTCTCTCTCTCCTCCTGTGGATTGCAGTTTGTAAGTATCATTTTAATTTTTACAGGTACCCCTATTGAATTCTACTGGACAAGTGGACGTGACCGGCGTGGGATGTAGGTAAGTAATCTGTCTCTCATTTTTACAGGTACCCCTATTGAATTCTACTGGACAAGTGGACGTGGCCAGCGTGGGATGTAGGTAAGTAATCTGTCTCTCATTTTTACAGATTCCCCTACTGGATTCTACTGACAAGTGGACGTGATCGGCGTGGGATTTTGGTAAGTAATCTGTCTCTCATTTTTACAGGTACCCCTATTGAATTCTACTGGACAAGTGGACGTGATCGGCGTGGGATGTAGGTAAGTAATCTGTCTCTCATTTTTACAGGTACCCCTATTGGATTCTACTGTACAAGTGGACGTGATCGGCGTGGGATGTAGGTAAGTAATCTGTCTGTCATTTTTACAGGTACCCCTATTGGATTCTACTGGACAAGTGGACGTGATCGGCGTGGGATGTAGGTAAGTAATCTGTCTCTCATTTTTACAGGTACCCCTATTGAATTCTACTGGACAAGTGGACGTGATCGGCGTGGGATGTAGGTAAGTAATCTGTCTCTCATTTTTACAGGTACCCCTACTGGATTCTACTGGACAAGTGGATGTGACCGGCGTGGGATGTAGGTAAGTAATCTGTCTCTCATTTTTACAGGTACCCCTATTGAATTCTACTGGACAAGTGGACGTGATCGGCGTGGGATGTAGGTAAGTAATCTGTCTCTCATTTTTACAGGTACCCCTACTGGATTCTACTGGACAAGTGGATGTGACCGGCGTGGGATGTAGGTAAGTAATCTGTCTCTCATTTTTACAGGTACCCCTATTGAATTCTACTGGACAAGTGGACGTGACCAGCGTGGGATGTAGGTAAGTAATCTGTCTCTCATTTTTACAGGTACCCCTATTGAATTCTACTGGACAAGTGGACGTGACCAGCGTGGGATGTAGGTAAGTAATCTGTCTCTCATTTTTACAGATTCCCCTACTGGATTCTACTGACAAGTGGACGTGATCGGCGTGGGATTTTGGTAAGTAATCTGTCTCTCATTTTTACAGGTACCCCTATTGAATTCTACTGGACAAGTGTACGTGATCGGCGTGGGATGTAGGTAAGTAATCTGTCTCTCATTTTTACAGGTACCCCTATTGGATTCTACTGTACAAGTGGACGTGATCGGCGTGGGATGTAGGTAAGTAATCTGTCTGTCATTTTTACAGGTACCCCTATTGGATTCTACTGGACAAGTGGACGTGACCAGCGTGGGATGTAGGTAAGTAATCTGTCTCTCATTTTTACAGATTCCCCTACTGGATTCTACTGGACAAGTGGACGTGACCAGCGTGGGATGTAGGTAAGTAATCTGTCTCTCATTTTTACAGATTCCCCTACTGGATTCTACTGGACAAGTGGACGTGACCGGCGTGGGATGTAGGTAAGTAATCTGTCTCTCATTTTTACAGCTACCCCTATTGGATTCTACTGGACAAGTGGAAGTGACCGGTGTGGGATATAGGTAAGTATGTGTGAGTGTGTCAGTGTGCTTTAATAAATTTTTACTGTCACGGTGTGTGAGTTGTGTTTTTATTTGGGTATTTTTTCTGTTGTAGAACTACAGGTACCGGCGGGCCCGTTATTTCCCTGCATGTTGGTACTTGAGGTTCTCCAAGTACCAGCAAGCGGGGCAGGCTTTCTGGGCCTTGTAGTTCCACAACAAAAAACAATATTCTTTTTTTACTTACATGGCTATCAGCCTCCCATCCACAGCCCACGGATGGGGGGGACAGCCTCGGGCTTCACCCCTGGCCCTTGGGTGCCTGGAGGGGGGGTGACCCCTTGATTTAAGGGGTCCCCACTCCTCTAGGGAACCCCGGCCAGTGGTGACTAGTTAGGGGGGTAATGCCACGGCCGCAGGGACCTACATAAATGTGTCCCCCGGCTGTGGCATTATGTCCCTGGCTAGTGGAGCCCGGTGCTGGTTTTAAAAATACGGGGGGACCCCTACATCTTTTGTCCCCCGTATTTTTGGAACCAGGACCGGACTAAGAGCCCGATGCTGGTTGTCTAAATACGGGGAACCCCTGTCCAATTTTTTCCCAGTATTTAAACAACCAGGACCGGCTCAAAGAGCCCGAGGCTGGTTATACTTAGGAGGGGGACCTCACGCAGGTTTTTTTTACATTTTTAACCCATTCAGACCCTTCTCCATTAAGTTAATGGAAACCCTGGACAACAAAATTGCATTCATGTCCTCCTCCCACTCCCTTCCCAGTCCCAAACACTAATTATTATTTTTTTCTATAAAAATGTACAATATATCACAAGTATGATGAGCAGGCATGCAGCGGGCATTGGCGACTTTGGACTGAGTTGCAAATTAGTGGCGGAGGGCTGGGTCAGTTGATGGTGGGCGAGTTTGTAAGCCATTGGTGGTGGCAGCGGGCATCGGCTCAGAGGCAGTGGCGGGCATTGGCTCGGTGGCGGTAGGGGTCATCGGCAGGATTCGGCGGACATTATGGCTGTAGTGACTCACCGCACGCCACTGACCTCACCGCACGCCACTGGTGTGTGTTAATTGTGTGTGTGTGGAACAGTGTCAGTGTGTGTAAATTTTTGCAGTCCAGTGTGTGTGTGGGGGAGAGGAAAGTATGAGAATGTGTGTGTGTAGTCTGAGTGGGTGTGTGTAGGATTTGGGGGTGGCCAGTCTGTGTGTGTGTAATCAGTGTGTGTGTGGGATGTACTAATGGCCATTTACCGAAGAGAGATATGTATTAAACCACGGGCACTGAGATGCCCTTCTCACTCACCATCCAGCTGGGTGGGCGAGCCGGGCGGGTGGAAAGCCAGCAGCAGGGGCAGCATGCCGGATATCAGCAGCCGAGGGTGGGGGCTGTAATGCACATGCGGAGCCCAAAGCCGGAGATCAGCAGCATGCTGACCGGCAATAAGCAGCTTCTGCTTCCGCGTTCAACATGCTGCTGATCTCCGGCTTTGGGCTACGCAGGGTTCGGGGGATGGGTGTCCTCTGCCGGTGTACTGCAGCTCCTGGGGTGCGGGCTCCGGAGGCTTTCAGCACTGTTCTATATCCAGCTGCCTCAAGTAAGTACAGCCCGCACCCTCTGCTGCTGATATCCGGCATGCTGCTGCTGGCTGTCCCCCCGCCCGGCCACACAGCTGTATGGTGAGAAGGGCATCTCAGTTCCTGAGGTTTAACACATATGCCTCAGAAAATGGCCTCTGCGGTAAACGATACTAATGCTTACCGTGACAGTAACAGCGGGGAGGAAGGCGCACATCGGGATCCTGCAGCATGAAACAAGAACCCCTTCGGAGCGCAGCAGACCACACTGAAAAGGGAGCATACCCGGTGCGGTGCTCTGCATCCCGGGTGGTGCCGAAGATGTGGAGTGTCGGCGGTGGCAGAAGCGCCGCAGCTTGGGGTGAGAAACCGCTGCAGCCCTTCCGCTGCTAAACTCTGCAATTAGTCTATTAAGGGGGTGGGCTCCCCTCATCATAGTGCCCCACAGGCCATGTTAATTCTGGGGGTAGGATCCCCTAACTCTATAATGGGAATTTTGGCTCATATCATGTGCTGTAACGTGAATTTTGGCTAATACCGTGTGCTATAATGTGAATTTCGGCTCATACTATGTGGGGTAATGTGAATTTTGGCTCATTCCGTGTGCTGTAATGTGAATTTCGGCTAATACCGTGTGATGTAATGTGAATTTTGGCTCATACCATGTGGGGAAATGTGAATTTTGGCTCATACCATGTGGAGTAATGTGAATTTTGGCTCATACCGTGTGCTATAATGTGAATTTCGGCTCATACCGTGTGCTATAATGTGAATTTTGGCTCATACCATGTGGGGTAATGTGAATTTCGGGTCATACTGTGTGCTATTATGTGAATTTCGGCTCATGCCGTGTGGGGCAATGTGAATTTCGGCTCATACTGTGTGCTATAATGTGAATTTCGGCTCATACCGTGTGCTATAATGTGAAAGGGGCACCAGTACTAGATAGTATAAGGGGTCCTACGACACTGAAGGACACGCCCCTTTTGAGTGACCGCGCCCCTTTTCCGGAGCGCGCGCGCCTTCGGCGCGCGCATAATTGCTATCTACACTCTTTCATTACACCTTCAAAAATTCAACTTCGACCACTGCACCTACATACACATACATACACCCCCTGACATCTTTATATGCAGTGACACCGGTGGCGTCTGCACATACTTTCCTTTTGTATTTTTTTTTTATTATCATTTTATTAAGTATTTTTTTTTTGGGGGGGGGGGGCCATTATTGATCTTGCCCTGGGCTCCAAAAACCCTAGTTACGCCTCTGATAATGTAACATAAGTATAATGCATAATTTAAGTGTACTTGGATAGAGTGTGGAACCTGATCCCTAGAGGAGGAGGGCCCACAGGCAGTGGGGCCCATGGGTGGTTTCCCCCGTTCCCTGTGGGCCAGTCCGACCCTGCCTTACTGCACCTCCTAAATCTGAACTTTGAGCTTTTTATCTCTAGACCTATCATTCGCCATTATGGTGTTCCATTATAATGCCCATGTTGATGTCCTATAGATATATGCTACAATCCACAAAGATGTGTATTGTACATGGGAGGTCATTCCGAGTTGTTCGCTCGCAAGGCGATTTTAGCAGAGTTGCTCACGCTAAGCCGCCGCCTACTGGGAGTGAATCTTAGCATCTTAAAATTGCGAACGAAGTATTCGCAATATTGCGATTACACACCTCGTAGCAGTTTCTGAGTAGCTTCAAACTTACTCGGCATCTGCGATCAGTTCAGTGCTTGTCGTTCCTGGTTTGACGTCACAAACACTCCCAGTGTTCGCCCAGACACTCCTCCGTTTCTCCGGCCACTCCTGCGTTTTTTCCGGAAACGGTAGCGTTTTTTCCCACACGCCCATAAAACGGCCTGTTTCCGCCCAGTAACACCCATTTCCTGTCAATCACATTACGATCGCCAGAACGATGAAAAAGCCGTGAGTAAAATTACTATGTGCATAGCAAATTTACTTGGCGCAGCCGCAGTGCGGTTATTGCGCATGCGCATTAAGCGGAAAATCGCTGCGATGCGAAGATTTTTACCGAGCGAACAACTCGGAATGAGGGCCATTGTCCTACAGATTTATCAGTATGTGCTGCTCTGTTTAAAGAAAAAGATGATGTGGATGATGAAAAAATATACTATTTTACACGTCTTGTTTGCTTCCTCACACACTCAACTTTTTGACATTACTCCATAAACTGGAAGGGTGACATGCATGGACAGTGTCGGACTGGGGCATGCAGGGCCCACCGGGGGGAATGCAGTGGTAGGGGCCCATGTTAGGGGTGTGACCAGTCTGCAGAGGGGGTGTGGCCAGCCACCTCATTGGTTTGACTAACCATTAGAGAGTGCAACGTCTGGGCCCCTTCATAAATATATACAGTATATTAAGCTGCTGCATGCATGACAATGTACCAGATTAATAACAGATTAATAACAGCAATGCACTGTAGAAAATACACCATAGTCCAGTATAAGGTAACATATGTATAATGTATAATTCAAGTGCACAGTCGTGGGCCCCCAGGCAGTGGGGCCCACCGGTGGTTTCCCCTGTACCCCTGTGGGCCAGTCCAAGCCTGTATGTCTGTGTGTATGGTGTGTTATATATCTGTGTTTGGCACTTGTCTCCATCACCCAATTCAAACTACAGATCTTCACTGCAGCAGTGACTGAGGGCCTTGTCCCTGGCGGCAGGAGAAGGTGACCTTCATTCATAGATCATGAAGACCTCACACTGCCATCCCTTTGAACTGTCTGATCAAGTTTTGTTTCATTGTACATGCATACATGGCTTTTATATGTGCTATCGGAAGTGTTCTCCTTGATTTTATATAAATATACTATTGACTGTAATAAAAAATAATAATACTAATAATACAATACATATTGTAATAAATAATACATTTGTACTATATTTGCATTATAAACATAATTTAGAATTCATTTACAGTTTTTTTGTCACCAAAACTTGATTAAACATTGTATCATAATTTAGATTTTAATAGGATGTTGATTTTAGCAGTTATGACGCATAGAGAAACCTGTGAAAAAAAAAGTTTCCTTTAGAGCAGGGGTGGGGAACCTTTTTTCTACCAAGGGCCATTTGGATACTTATAAAATCCTTCGGGGGCCATAAAAAAAATTATCAACTTAAAAATGAACCTGCCCCCACTAGTTATGAACCATAACTATGCCCCAGTAGATATGCCCCCAGTAATTATGCCCCCAGTCAGGAGATATGCCCCCATTCAGTAGATTTGCCCCCAGTAGATATGCCCCAAGTAGATATGCCCCCAGTAGAAATACCCCGTCATTTGTTATGCCCCAGTAGATATACCACCAGTCACTTGTTATGCCCCATTAGCTATGCCCCCAGTCAGTTGTTTACCCCCTGTAGTTATGCCCCATTAGATATGCCCCCAGTCAGTTGTTTACCCTCTGTAGTTATGCCCCATTAGATATACCCCCTAGTAGCGCCGCTTACACACACACACACATTAAAATAAAAAATAAAAACACAATACTCACCAGCTCCTGCTTCCGGACCACTGCCCTCCATCTGGCTGCCCGCTCCTCGGAAATATGGGAGAGACGTCTTGACATCTCTCTCACAGCGCCGCACAGTAGCACACGCACATTGCCAGGGCCGGAAGCCGGAGCTCAGGAGTGAGCGCCTGCCTTCGGCTGCTGCTGAGGGGAAGGAGCCAGGCGCCCGCTGGTAACAAAATCTCAGCAAGCGCCCGGCATCTCCCTCAGTTAGGTGAGCCTGGCTGGGCCGGATCAAGTGGCTTTGCGGGCCTCACAGCAAAATTTTGAAAGCTCACCCCCAACTCCTAGCACTCCATCAGAGTGACAGGGGGATGGGGCAGTGGGTTAGGACAGTGACAGGGGGAGTTCAGAAAAGCAGAGAGAGTGACGGTTCCTGAAAGAGTGGAGGGCGAGGTGTGGCACAGCAGACTGAGGTAATATTTACATACAGTGCAAGACCCAATAAAAAATTGTATACATTCACACAAACACGTGCTAACCTTAAGACTTGTTGCACAGGTTCCAGTGCAGTCAGTTGATCTAGTTCCACTTCCTAATTGTTCTGAACTTGGTCTGGAGGTGCGCTCCCACCGTACTCTCTACTGAAACACTGGATCGCCAGCAGCTGTATGTTTCTCTCCCTTCTTTTTTCTGCTTATTGCTCCCCCCAGCTAACCCTCCCAGTTGTGGCTGTAACACCCATGCTATGCTGCCAGGGACAGGTCGAGAACATAATGACATAGGGCACTACGTCAGGGAGGGGGGGGGGGCGGGGGGACTACTTGTGCGCGTCAAAGGAAAAGTGGGGTGGCACAGGAATTAGGCCAGGTGAGTATCGGGTGCAATCCACAGCACCATATATCATGTAACATCCCCAGCTCCATAGCTACTTTGCCTCTCTCCACTCTCGTGTTCTTATCTAAACAACCTGCAAACCATCTGTTCTTGAGTCGTTCCTGCACGGAGCGGCAGTTCGGCGGCTACTAGTGAAGAGTCAGTCTGAGTGTGACTTATCAGACATATAGCCGCTGGCTCAGGCCCCTTAATAGCGGTGGCATACCTCTCAACATGACCCTCTCCAGGAGGGACACAATGCTCTGCTTCTGGACTTTTCTCCTAATTTATGATTGCCAGCATCTGTGTGAACAGGTGAATGGATAAGAAAGGTGTTTCAGCACAGGTGATGGCAATCATAAATTAAGAGGGAAGTCCAGGAGCAGAGCATTCTGTCCCTCCTGGAGAGGGTCATGTTGGGAGGTATGAGGTCGGCACCACTACTGGTCTCTCCCTCTCCTCTCTCTCCCCGCCCAACATGAGGGCTGACAGGGCTGAATGCCTCATCCTGGATACGGGTGGGCTTGCTGTTTAAATAAAAAATAAATTTCTTCTGAGCGACAGGTGGGGCAAATTACATGGTGCCCCCATCTCCCAAATCCGCCACTGTCTTTCTCTACCTCCACCTAACTCTCTTTTGCTTCTGCTAAACCCCATGGTCCCTCTGTTAGTGAAACTGGAAATTAAAATATAAGTAACATGTAATGTAAGTGTTGAAAGGGGTGTAGTATGTCTGACCGGCTGTCAGTATACCGACGCTAGGTCCCGGCAGCATACTGACGCCGGGATCCCGGCGGGGAGGGACGAGTGCAGCATGCCACTTGCGGGCTCGGTGGTGACCTGCGGTCGCCACGGGTTCTATTCCCACTCTATGGGTGTCGTGGGCACCCACGAGTGGAAATAGTCCCTGTTGGTCGGCATGCCGACCATCGGGATAGTGAGGGGGCGGGATGTCGGTGGAGGTCATGTGACCGTCAGTCACCCGACCGCCGGTCACATGAATACCACCAGACCAGTACATAATTAGACATAATAACTATCCCATTGCACTCCCTTCCTGGTCTATGGCTATGTGGGGTGGGGTGGGGTGGACTCAATTACATGCAGTAAATTACCATTGCTAATTGATCCCCGGGGCTTAATCAATTAGCCCCGATACCTGGCAGTATCTGGGATTTTCTTTTTACCTGCCTGGAGGTGGAGGCAGGAGAAAAAAAATCCCCACTAACTGACCTGCTTTCGTAGGCACGAACAAGAAAACACATGGATCTGGATCCTGTGTTGTTTGCACGTAAAAATAAAAAAGGGTCACTTTTCGCACAAGAAAAACTCCAATTGAATTCCCCCCATTGAAATTGAAAATAAATAAAAGATGTGTTTAAAGTAAAATAAAGTGTTGTTTATTTTCTATACAGTGTATGTTGGGTAAACAAGTACAGTTATATTTAGATCAAATATGAGTAATGTGTTGCTTTTAAAATATATATAATCATAGTTACAGCATCCTACATACTTGAGGCCAAGGTCTTATTGCATATATAAGAAAAATGCAAAATGAATTACTAAACGGTGGCTGGCTTCTCTGCATACAAACTGTAATATAGAAATAATCTGAAGTTAAATATCTTCAAGGAAAAAAGAATAAAAATCATATATACAGGGATTATGGCCATCTCTTGTTAGCAGATCATCTACTGATGGATGGATGGATGGTGTCTGCAGAGCAGTGATGTTGTTTTCTTGCTTCCGCATGCTCCTAGGTGGTCGTGCCGGGATCCAGGGATGCAGGAACAGAAATGTGCCGCTAGGCACCACATGTAATGATGTAATGATGTTGCCAATGCGGCTTCATTGATTAGTCTTGCACATGTACAGCGCACTGGGTGACATTTACATACACAGGGGGTAACAGGGGGAGGGATCACTTTTCTGTTTCTGTTTTCAGTTATTATTGTGTCGCTGGACAGCGTAGCTCCTAATTTAAATTGCACTCTAAATAAAGGTGGTTGGTGGAAACTAAGGGGAGATGTACGAAGCCTTGGAGAGTGATAAAGCGGAGAGAGAGAAAGTAGCAGCCAATCAGCTCCTAACTGCCATGTTACAGGCTGTGGGCAGGATGTACTAAAGCAAAAACTGTGGTAATAAATTAAGTTTTGGAGTTTTTACCACATTCCCATATGTACCAAGATCCAGAATGTGTTGCATTCCAGAGCTTGGACCCAATGGGCAACATCATCTGCTAGTCCCTACTAGAACCAACTGTGGCCACCATGTTGCTGTGATGCAAAGGACAGCTTTTATCGGGAGAGCGATACTAATCACACATGTAAGTACATATGTGAGTATTATGTAAGCAGTAAGTAGAGGGATGTATTTCGGATGCATTGCTTAGTGCATCCTGACCTGTGTTTGAAAAGTGACAGTTAGGAGCTGATTAGTTGGTAGGTTATCTCTCTCCCCTTTATCACTCTCAAAGGCTTAGTTATTAGTGACACACGGTGCATTGAACAGCCCCACCATGCGCCTCGAAGGTGTGTGCGACTGAAAGAGGTGCATGGCCTCCCTGCTCAACACCGTTTTAATCACTCGGGGGGCATGCCCAACATTCCCGGAGATGCTGGCCTGTCTAGGAGACTCGTCTGCCTGCACTCCCAGCCACTCTCCAGTGACAGGAGCTGGCTGCTGCAGATAAGGTCACAGCGCAGCATCTGGCTCCCTGTCACTAAGGAGGAGCCAGCATTTTTATGTCACCTGTCGGAGGGTTCCCCCATTGGGTGCCTGTGCCCCTTTGTACCCCTTAGTCGCTGGGCCTGGGGTGTGGTATGCAAAGTTGACCACACTTAGGTCGACAGTGTCTAGGTGGACCACTATTGGTCAACAGTAAGTAGGTCGACATGGTTTCTAGGTCAACAGGGACTTTAGGTCGACATGTACTAGGTCGACATGACAGAATGTCGACATGAGTTTTTGTACTTTTTTGGGTGGTTTTCTCCGTACAGTGACCGGGATCCCCAATTAGTGCACCGTGTCCCCTCACATGTCTCGCTTCGCTCGCCACGTTGTCTTTATGGGGTATTGTGTGTAGAATTTTGAGGGGAAAAAATGAATGTATTCCATTTTAGAATAAGGCTGTAACGTAACAAAATGTGGAAAAAGTGAAGTGCTGTGAATATTTTCCATATGCACTGTATGTAGAGTTGGTCAAATCTCACATATGCAGCCAACGCTGCATAGCAAGCAAAATGCAGATTTTTTACTCTGGGCCCATATAACTTGGCAGCTTCTGTCGAACTCTGAGTTAGTTCCACAATGTATATATTTTTATTAAGGTTGGAGGTTGCAGCCAATTTGTGTAAATCATGTGACTCACAAAGGTTATGGTGGGCAAGTGAAGGCTCTCCAGCATTCAGGCACAGAATAGGTGGCTCTCCATGTTTTGCGGCTTACATTATGTGGGTGCCTAGACAGCCTTTCAGTACCAGGGGTGCCAACAGCTTTTCTGGGCCCCGGTAATGAGGGGGGCAGGGGCAATGAGGGGGGCATGGCCATATCAGTCTATTGAAAATAGTAAAATACATAACTTATGTGCGACCGCGAAGCGGGCACACGCCTCACAAGGGGGGGCGCCGGGAGGTAGGGTGCGATTGCTCCCCTTCCTTTCATCATGGGAGACAGGACTGGCCTCCACTGAGCTGCCTCTCTCCCCAGGGCTGCTGGGAGAGAGGCTGCTGTAGCGGTGGCCAGTCCTCTCTCCCCACCTGACGTGCGGCTGTCAGCAACGGTGAAGGGGAGGGCAGCGGGACCTGGGACCCCGCCAATGGGCCCAGGACCAGGTAAAGAGTACCCACTCCCCCCCTCTCGGCGCCACTGTTTAGTACAGTCACATTATTTTCTAGTAACCCTAAGTATTGCTTCCCAGTGGTTTTGTCAATACCCAACTTATGGCTGGAGGGGCATAAGAACTTAGAACTCCACCACAACTGGAAAGCCACAGGCCTAAACAAAGTCAACAGTGTAAGAAACAAGCACGCCACCACTAGCGGACAGGTTTTTTCTTATTAGGATACAAATACCAATAACAAAATGATTCAGCAGCTTATTCGTGTTAAGTATATCACAGAGGTAAGTGATATATTTTGGTTCTCTTTAAATCGATGTTATCTCTAAAAAAATGGTACAGTCCCATTCCATCTAATCGCTGCTCCTTCCCATTTAGTTCTGATAGTCATCTCCAATGAGGGAAATCTCTTTTCACGATCACCTTCATCTATTTTGTAGTGTCCTTCCCAGTGATGGGAGTGAGTATCTGAAAGATAAAACACCCATTCATTAGTTATAAATAAAACTACAATGCACAATTGTTGGTTAATGCCAGCAAAAGAGCGGTAGGTTTCCTAAAGCTTCTAAAACAGACAAGTGGTAGTGTTGCTCATTGCAGAATGCACTAAAGAAATGATAACTAGAATCTGATTGGTTGCTATGGGCAACAACACTACTTCTCTGTTTTAGAAGCTTTATGAAATCTATCCCTTGGTGTGAAATCAAACAACATTGTAAGATGAAGCTCTGGTTAATGTGACAAAGGCAAACTAAAAATATTGTGTGTTATTTACAATAGAATGTGCAGACATAGGGTCTGATTGGGAGATGTGCACAAGCCAGATGGTTTGCGTACATCTCCAATGGTGGGGTTCTTGCGCATGTACTGAATTGGTCCTGCATGGTCACATGAGGCGTCCTCTGGGCTGTAGCCTGACTGATGCTGCAGGTGTCTGGGGACTGGGGTGGGCCAAGCTGGGCAGAGTTCACGGTCTGCGTCCTCTGGCCTCAGCAGTGTGAACATCTTGCTAATCCTGCGTAACATGAGGGTTACTCAGATTGCGGGTGTAGGTGCCTATGCTTGACAACTGAACATGCACAGTGCGAAAAATTGCAAGACCTTTCTATATAACACACTTATGTACATCTCTGAAGCAGCCACATTGGGCCTGCTATTGTGCTTACCAGATATCTGCCTGCATGCCTAAAATCATGTCCTTGTCCACTCCATTGACTCATGGTCACAAGCCTGAACTCATGTCTTTTCATCCAATTTACTGCTGGAGGAAATGCACAGTGACGCACAGACAAGTCACTTGGTATATGGGCTGTAAGGCGGGGTGTGCCAGGAGGACGGCACCATCTCTGCTCCAGTGTCTCCTTTTCCAGCATGTGGGTTACCTGGAACAGCATTCTGCAGCCTAGAGAGGCATTTGTCAGCATGTCCTTTAGATATACCCAGCTACCTGGCAGTTCCCTTTCACCTCTTTGTGACAACATGTTGTCATATGTTCTCAGTCCTAGGGGCTGCCCCATTGCGCGGAAGAACCCTGCTATGGCCCTGTCTGGCATTTCATCTTACATTCACTGCATGATACTGTAGCTAACAAAATGATCACAAAACCTAACGAGGCAGCATAGTGACCCACGTACTTATAGTTAGGAACAGCAAAAAAGTACAAACCATTGTGTAAATGCAATGCTGTATGCAGCACACAAATGCAGGGCAGCTATATTTACACTGCAACCTACTTGAGTAGGATTCATCCCCTAAATACTTCAATTGCATTGACGCACAGGGAAGAAAATTATTTGTTGGGCACTCTTTTATGTAGCAACTAGCTGTTCTACCCGTTCTTCGCACAGGAGTTTCTGATTTTCACGGTTGTAAATATAAACGAGTGTTAAAAGTGTAGTAAATCTTTAGAGATGTAAATTGGAGACGTCTTAATATAAGTAAATATTAATCCATGGTTCTTGGCGTTACCTGAGGAGCACCCGTAGCAGATACGGTAAAAAGTGACAGGACTATTTTTGAAGTTTATGAAATTCTACACACCGGAGGTTCAATCCAAATTTTGATCTGATTGTCCATTTGTGAGTTATCGCACATGCAACGCAAGTCACGCACTGGTAATTATGTCATTATGTTAACTCCCTTTTCATCCCCTTAGATGAGGTTTATTAAAATTCTAATTACATACATTAGTTTTCCTATTTCCCACCTGAAGAATACATATGTTAAATTTCAGCTTCCTAACAGCCCTCACTCATATATATATATATATATATATATATATATATATATATATATAGAGGTATAAATCTACTTTAGTATGTAAGCTCTCATGAGTAGGGCCCTCTTCCCTCATGTGCTTATCCTTTCTCTTACTTTAATAATCTTCAACTGCACCAAATCCCGCTGTCTTCTGCCACCTGATGCTTATGTCAGTGTCGTCTGCTGATGTAGCTATGTTTACTTACCCTGTACTTGTCCTATATTGTCTTCAACTGTAAGTCACTGTTTTCCTGTTTTGATTATTTGTATATGTACTCTGTAATTGAGCGCTGCGGAACCCTTGTGGCGCCATATAAATAAAGGATTAAATATATATATATATATATATATACTGTATATATTACAGCAATTAAAACATAACTTTTTATTGTACTTATATTCCTAAATTAATGGCGATGTACAAGTTAAATAAAAATTGTTAAGTTTGTTTATAACTTACAGGAAGAAAAAGCAATACCTTAAATACAGAAATGTTCAGGCTACTGCAACCTCTAATCATGTGTGCGTTAAACCTCTATGAAATGGGTACACGTTGCGTAAGCACACCGTCACGCTGTAAGCACAAAATAGCTACACGTGCGGCCTGTACACTTTAACCCCTAACAGGAAAGGAATGCTACACCAATTGTATATGTTATGTTGTGGTCCAATGCAGCAACAAATATTTACTTAAAAGGGGGTTCACAGAGAAATACAACAATACAAGAGAAAAAGGCTACAATCAATGGATACATACATTTGATCGCCTGCACCACACGGTTCCGGCCCTCAGTCAATCTGGATAGATAACCTTCAGAGAATAGACTGAGCCCAGCCAGGAGGCTTGGTTTTTATACAATGGTCCAAAGCATGAAACAAAGGAAACTGTAATCTCTTCATCCATTGGTCATTTACAGTACATGAGGGGTCATAGGTCGGTTTGAATAGGTGGGTGATGCCTGGTCCAGGTGCACTTGCAGATATCCTTCACTGGGATCCCGCCGAATATCAAGAGTACAGTAAATACAGTGTATTATTAATATTGTACTCTTGTGCATATCTATGCGCAGGAGCGTGCTACTTTCTGCAAACTGCCATCGGAATATTGCCATTGAAATACTGTACAACTGGATACCAAACACCACCTCCTAACCTAATTCTGTCCCCTCATAGCCTGTAAAGTTGAATATCTCTATTGTTCCATTTCTAAAGTAAACGTAACTTGCTGGTGTGGTGTGTGTGGGCCGTGTAAATTATGCACTACGTGGATGAAATGTCAGTTATGTCTTTGTGGCTTTTCCATGCGAATACTACCATATTTACTCATACCACGCGCTAATACGCAGGACTCGTGAGCCAATGTACGCAGCGCGCGGGCATGTGCACCCACGGCAGAACAAGCACACGCACAGAGGCCACTCTGTGTGGTGTTTGTACTTGATGCATGTGGGTATAATAGTTTCAACTTCAACAGTCCACCCTTTGGCAGTAAACAATAACTGCCACACATAACTAATAAAACTGAAAATATTACATATACATTATATACAAAGTTCGGGTGACTGAGGGAAGATTTGTAGGTGGGAAATGTATAGCCTAGTGGGATAGGAAGAAAGCATGTATGTATGAATTAATGTCTGAGGGGCATGTATCATCGTGCCGTATATGTTCTAAGTAAGCTTCGAGGTATTGCGAAGTATACATTAAATCCTTCTCATCCCGGGTCTGTACATGGGCAAACAAACTCTACTGAGCTCTTTTCGGGCAAGGACCATTAGCCCTCACCTTTCCAGCTTCTTATACCAACAAATGGGGGGCACATTTATCTGATGATACATGGAGTGGAAATGTATGTGTATGCTACTATGTGTGGATAACATTTATCGACTATGTGTGCCATTAACTGGGGATTGCAGAGATGAGGGTAAGACACATAAAAATACATTTACATAAATTAGGGTATTGTTGATGTCTTTTCCGGTTGGGTGTTTCTGGGTAGAGGGGAAAACAGAAAAATGGAGACAGAAACAGGCCATGAAATTCATTTACAATCCTTATCATAACACTGTTTCTACGGATGGGTCATATATCAAATCTGCCGCTGTTACAACGCCCTCACTCCTTAGACTCATCAAATTTGTCCTATGTTTGTGCCGCATCAAAATTCGAACACATCTGAATATCAGACCAATAATTATGACGACACCCAGGATACAGAGGAGAAACTTTCCCACACTTGCAATTACATTTTGCGCCCACTCCTAACCCAGAGAACCATTTGAGTGGGTTCAACCATGAGGCCCAGCCGGTCAATTCATTACCCACAGCTGTCAAGGTAAGGTTGTGCTTCCTTCCTGAACTCCCACTTCAACTGCAAGATCTCGTCCATCTTTTGATCGATGATCTCCGTTGGGTCTTCGGTACTGTTCGTAATATACGTACAGCACTTCACACCATATTGAGTTGCCAGAATAACACAGTACCCACCTGTCACAGCCGTGACATAATTCAGGACCATCCTGTGCTGGACCAGCTCCTTCTTGTAGGCTTGTAGCTCCCTACCCGTATACCTGAAGGTGTCATCATACATCTCAGTGATATTATCTATCAAGTTCGCTAGCGCATGGATGTACTTATAATTTATAATTCCTGTGGAAGTACGGGTGATATCTAATGCAAGAAGGAATTGAATCCCGGTGGATTCATGGAACAAATCAGAGGCTGTGTGCTCTGTCCTATCTATGAGGTGTCTCTTGACAACGTGTTCATAATATGTATGAGTATAAGGAGTCTGAGCGTTGCGGTGAATGTCTTTCATTTTGTCGTGTGTAATGGTCATAACCTCTGGTAGTACTCTGCCAATATAACACAACCCTCAAGAGCTCGAAGTAAGCCACTTGTACGCTTTCCTTCCACATATGAAGTACGCATCATCTGGAAGAACATAAGGGACAAAATGCAACAAAACCTTATTACATATTTTCCTTATAAAGAAACCGGTCCCCAGTTCTCTCATTTGCTCAGTACAAGTATCGGGCTGGATGATGTGGGCACAATACCCCTGCGACACTTTTCCAGCCCACATGGTTTTGATCCCACGTGTATACCTGTATCGAAAATACTTCCCACTTGCGGCTATCTTACGTACAAGTTCGGAGTTGATAGGTATTTTATCAGCTCTGTGTGAAAAGGTCATTGTCTGGTTATTCCATGTCACTTCCCAATTTCCTGGTTTCTGGAAATTGGACACATTAAAACACAATAGTGACCTATCTACGTGTTACTGGTGGAGCTTCAAGCTAGGGGGCCTAGATATATTGAATTTCTTGTCCACCGGTCTCCCACCCCGTAATTCGAGTACCTCATCTATTGTTAAAGGGTATGGCACTAATCCCGACTTACTCTGTCCTTGAGGTACTTTTGAGCACACCCAGCATTCTGTTTGGTTTAAGACCGTACCCACTAATGAGTGGTAATCACTCAAAGGATGTCCGCCAATGTCGATATTACTGTTTGACTGACATCTCTGGATGCACCCATCTTTGACTATGTTTTCGCAATGCTTACATATGCAGTATTCATCAGACAATAACCCTTCACATTGCCTCCGAGCTCCGTGACTACCAGATCTCTTACTGATGCCAGCTTTGACCAAAGTGATGTGCTGATCCTGTGGTCCTACGAATCTGTACTCTCCATCAGAAACCATTCCAGATCCTTGCTCGACGTCTCGGGGTCCCTCACAAAAACAGATTGTCCTAATCAAAAACAGAGTGACAAGAAAAAGCCGGAACACAGTCTCTTGGTGTGGATCCATTTCATTAAGGAGCATAAATAGAATAGGGGAAAAAGAAAAATGCAGTGGGGGGGGGGGGGGGGTGAAAAAAATAATAAGATTTTACTTACCGATAAATCTATTTCTCGGAGTCCGTAGTGGATGCTGGGGTTCCTGAAAGGACCATGGGGAATAGCGGCTCCGCAGGAGACAGGGCACAAAAAGTAAAGCTTTTCCAGATCAGGTGGTGTGCACTGGCTCCTCCCCCCATGACCCTCCTCCAGACTCCAGTTAGGCACTGTGCCCGGACGAGCGTACACAATAAGGGAGGATTTTGAATCCCGGGTAAGACTCATACCAGCCACACCAATCACACCGTACAACTTGTGATCTAAACCCAGTTAACAGTATGATAACAGCGGAGCCTCTGAAAGATGGCTTCCTTCAACAATAACCCGAATTAGTTAACAATAACTATGTACAATTATTGCAGATAATCCGCACTTGGGATGGGCGCCCAGCATCCACTACGGACTCCGAGAAATAGATTTATCGGTAAGTAAAATCTTATTTTCTCTATCGTCCTAGTGGATGCTGGGGTTCCTGAAAGGACCATGGGGATTATACCAAAGCTCCCAAACGGGCGGGAGAGTGCGGATGACTCTGCAGCACCGAATGAGAGAACTCCAGGTCCTCCTTAGCCAGAGTATCAAATTTGTAAAATTTTACAAACGTGTTCTCCCCTGACCACGTAGCTGCTCGGCAAAGTTGTAATGCCGAGACCCCTCGGGCAGCCGCCCAAGATGAACCCACCTTCCTTGTGGAGTGGGCCTTTACAGATTTAGGCTGTGGCAGGCCTGCCACAGAATGTGCAAGTTGGATTGTGCTACAGATCCAACGAGCAATCGTCTGCTTAGACGCAGGAGCACCCATCTTGTTGGGTGCATACAATATAAACAACGAGTCAGATTTTCTGACTCCAGCTGTCCTTGCAATATATATTTTTAATGCTCTGACAACGTCCAGTAACTTGGAGTCCTCCAAGTCACTTGTAGCCGCAGGCACTACAATAGGCTGGTTCAGATGAAATGCTGACACCACCTTAGGGAGAAAATGCGGACGAGTCCGCAGTTCTGCCCTGTCCGAATGGAAAATCAGATATGGGCTTTTGTAAGATAAAGCTGCCAGTTCTGACACTCTCCTGGCCGAAGCCAGGGCTAGAAGCATGGTCACTTTCCATGTGAGATATTTCAAATCCACCTTCTTTAGTGGTTCAAACCAATGAGATTTTAGAAAGTCCAAAACCACATTGAGATCCCACGGTGCCACTGGAGGCACCACAGGAGGCTGTATATGTAGCACTCCCTTAACAAAGGTCTGGACTTCAGGGACTGAAGCCAATTCTTTTTGAAAGAAAATCGACAGGGCCGAAATTTGAACCTTAATAGATCCCAATTTGAGACCCATAGACAATCCTGATTGCAGGAAATGTAGGAATCGACCCAGTTGAAATTCCTCCGTCGGAGCACTCCGATCTTCGCACCACGCAACATATTTTCGCCAAATTCGGTGATAATGTTGCACGGTTACTTCCTTCCTTGCTTTAATCAAAGTAGGAATGACTTCTTCCGGCATGCCTTTTTCCTTTAGGATCCGGCGTTCAACCGCCATGCCGTCAAACGCAGCCGCGGTAAGTCTTGAAACAGACAGGGACCCTGCTGAAGCAAGTCCCTCCTTAGAGGTAGAGGCCACGGATCTTCCGTGATCATCTCTTGAAGTTCCGGGTACCAAGTCCTTCTTGGCCAATCCGGAACCACTAGTATCGTCCTTACGCCTCTTTGCCGTATAATTCTCAATACTTTTGGTATGAGAGGCAGAGGAGGAAACACATACACCGACTGGTACACCCAAGGCGTTACCAGCGCGTCCACAGCTATTGCCTGCGGATCTCTTGACCTGGCGCAATACCTGTCCAGTTTTTTGTTGAGGCGAGACGCCATCATGTCCACCATTGGTCTTTCCCAACGGGTTACCAGCAAGTGGAAGACTTCTGGATGAAGTCCCCACTCTCCCGGGTGAAGATCGTGTCTGCTGAGGAAGTCTGCTTCCCAGTTGTCCACTCCCGGGATGAACACTGCTGACAGTGCTATCACATGATTCTCTGCCCAGCGAAGAATCCTTGCAGCTTCTGCCATTGCACTCCTGCTTCTTGTGCCGCCCTGTCTGTTCACATGGGCGACTGCCGTGATGTTGTCCGACTGGATCAACACCGGTTTTCCCTGAAGCAGAGGTTCTGCCCGGCTTAGAGCATTGTATATTGCTCTTAGTTCCAGAATGTTTATGTGAAGAGACGTTTCCAGGCTCGTCCATACTTCCTGGAAGTTTCTTCCTTGTGTGACTGCTCCCCAGCCTCTCAGGCTGGCGTCCGTGGTCACCAGGATCCAATCCTGTATGCCGAATCTGCGGCCCTCCAATAGATGAGCACTCTGCAACCACCACAGAAGAGACACCCTTGTCCTTGGAGACAGGGTTATCCGCAGGTGCATCTGAAGATGCGACCCTGACCATTTGTCCAACAGATCCCTTTGGAAAATTCTTGCGTGGAATCTGCCGAATGGAATTGCTTCGTAAGAAGCCACCATTTTTCCCAGGACTCTTGTGCATTGATGTACAGACACCTTTCCTGGTTTTAGGAGGTTCCTGACAAGCTCGGATAACTCCTTGGCTTTTTCCTCCGGGAGAAAAACCTTTTTCTGAACCGTGTCCAGAATCATCCCTAGGAACAGCAGACGAGTTGTCGGCATTAACTGGGATTTTTGAATATTCAGAATCCACCCGTGCTGTTTTAGCACTTCTTGCGACAGTGCTAATCCCATCTCTAGCTGTTCTCTGGACCTTGCCCTTATTAGGAGATCGTCCAAGTATGGGATAATTAATATGCCTTTTCTTCGAAGAAGAATCATCATCTCGGCCATTACCTTTGTAAAGACCCGAGGTGCCGTGGACAATCCGAACGGCAGCGTCTGAAACTGATAGTGACAGTTTTGTACAACGAACCTGAGGTACCCCTGGTGTGAGGGGTAAATTGGAACGTGGAGATACGCATCCTTGATGTCCAAGAATACCATAAAGTCCCCCTCTTCCAGGTTCGCTATCACTGCTCTGAGTGACTCCATCTTGAACTTGAACTTCTTTATGTACAGGTTCAAGGACTTCAGATTTACAGTAGAATAGGCCTTACCGAGCCATCCGGCTTCGGTACCACAAAAAGAGTGGAATAATACCCCTTCCCTTGTTGTAGAAGAGGTACCTTGACTATCACCTGCTGAGAGTACAGCTTGTGAATGGCTTCCAAAACCGTCTCCCTTTCGGAGGGGGACGTTGGTAAAGCAGACTTCAGGAAACGGCGAGGTGGATCTGTCTCTAATTCCAACCTGTACCCCTGAGATATTATCTGCAGGATCCAGGGATCTACCTGCGAGTGAGCCCACTGCGCGCTGTAATTTTTGAGACGACCACCCACCGTCCCCGAGTCCGCTTGAGAAGCCCCAGCGTCATGCTGAGGCTTTTGTAGAAGCCGGGGAAGGCTTCTGTTCCTGGGAAGGAGCTGCCTGTTGCTGTCTCTTCCCTCGACCTCTGCCTCGTGGCAGATATGAATAGCCCTTTGCTCTCTTATTTTTAAAGGAACGAAAGGGCTGCGGTTGAAAAGTCGGTGCCTTTTTCTGTTGGGGAGTGACTTGAGGTAGAAAGGTGGATTTCCCGGCTGTAGCCGTGGCCACCAAATCTGATAGACCGACTCCAAATAACTCCTCCCCTTTATACGGCAAAACTTCCATATGTCGTTTTGAATCCGCATCGCCTGTCCACTGTCGCGTCCATAAAGCTCTTCTGGCCGAAATGGACATAGCACTTACCCGTGATGCCAGTGTGCAGATATCCCTCTGTGCATCACGCATATAAAGAAATGCATCCTTTATTTGTTCTAACGACAGTAAAATATTGTCCCTGTCCAGGGTATCAATATTTTCAATCAGGGACTCTGACCAAACTACCCCAGCACTGCACATCCAGGCAGTCGCTATAGCTGGTCGTAGTATAACACCTGCATGTGTGTATATACTTTTTTGGATATTTTCCATCCTCCTATCTGATGGATCTTTAAGTGCGGCCGTCTCAGGAGAGGGTAACGCCACTTGTTTAGATAAGCGTGTTAGCGCCTTGTCCACCCTAGGAGGTGTTTCCCAGCGCTCCCTAACCTCTGGCGGGAAAGGGTATAATGCCAATAATTTCTTTGAAATTATCAGCTTTTTATCAGGGGCAACCCACGCTTCATTACACACGTCATTTAATTCTTCTGATTCAGGAAAAACTATAGGTAGTTTTTGCACACCCCACATAATACCCTGTTTAGTGGTACCTGTAGTATCAGCTAAATGTAACGCCTCCTTCATTGCCAAAATCATATAACGTGTGGCCCTACTGGAAAATACGGTTGATTCGTCACCGTCACCACTGGAGTCAGTGCCTGCGTCTGGGTCTGTGTCGACCGACTGAGGCAAAGGGCGTTTCACAGCCCCTGACGGTGTTTGAGTCGCCTGGACAGGCACTAATTGATTGTCCGGCCGTCTCATGTCGTCAAACGACTGCTTTAGCGTGTTGACACTATCCCGTAGTTCCATAAATAAAGGCATCCATTCTGGTGTCGACTCCCTAGGGGGTGACATCCTCATATTTGGCAATTGCTCCGCCTCCACACCAATATCGTCCTCATACATGTCGACACACACGTACCGACACACAGCAGACACACAGGGAATGCTCCTAACGAAGACAGGACCCACTAGCCCTTTGGGGAGACAGAGGGAGAGTTTGCCAGCACACACCAAAAGCGCTATATATAACAGGGATAGCCTTATAATAAGTGCTCCCTTATAGCTGCTTTATATATATCAAAATATCGCCATAAATTTGCCCCCCCTCTCTGTTTTACCCTGTTTCTGTAGTGCAGTGCAGGGGAGAGACCTGGGAGCCGTCCTGACCAGCGGAGCTGTGAGAGGAAATGGCGCCGTGTGCTGAGGAGATAGGCCCCGCCCCTTTTCCGGCGGGCTCGTCTCCCGCTATTTAGTGAATCCAGGCAGGGGTTAAATATCTCCATATAGCCTCTGGGGGCTATATGTGAGGTATTTTTAGCCTTTATATAGGTTACATTTGCCTCCCAGGGCGCCCCCCCCCAGCGCCCTGCACCCTCAGTGACTGCGTGTGAAGTGTGCTGAGAGGAAAATGGCGCACAGCTGCAGTGCTGTGCGCTACCTTTAGAAGACTGCAGGAGTCTTCAGCCGCCGATTCTGGACCTCTTCTGACTTCAGCATCTGCAAGGGGGCCGGCGGCGCGGCTCCGGTGACCATCCAGGCTGTACCTGTGATCGTCCCTCTGGAGCTGATGTCCAGTAGCCAAAAAGCCAATCCATCCTGCACGCAGGTGAGTTCACTTCTTCTCCCCTCAGTCCCTCGTTGCAGTGATCCTGTTGCCAGCAGGACTCACTGTAAAATAAAAAACCTAAGCTAAACTTTTTCTAAGCAGCTCTTTAGGAGAGCCACCTAGATTGCACCCTTCTCGGCCGGGCACAAAAATCTAACTAACTGGAGTCTGGAGGAGGGTCATGGGGGGAGGAGCCAGTGCACACCACCTGATCTGGAAAAGCTTTACTTTTTGTGCCCTGTCTCCTGCGGAGCCGCTATTCCCCATGGTCCTTTCAGGAACCCCAGCATCCACTAGGACGATAGAGAAAAAAATGTTATGACAACCGTCCTTGATTTTGTTGTTCTCCACGCTCAGGTGCCGTCCAACAGTCCTGTCTCTCAGCTTTCCCGGAACAGATTCTCTAGTGATACGAGGTTCTCTTCACCTTTCTCTTTGTCACGAGTTTTCTCTGGGTCAGCGACCTTCTTGCAGTGGGACGAGTGGACCCAAGTCTCTCTCTCGGCAACCTTTAGTGCTGTCGTGCTGGTTAACAAAACTTGATACGGTCCTTCCCACCTGTCAATGAGGCAACCTGAGCGTAGAAAATTTCGAATCATCACATAATCCCCAGGTTCAATGTCATGACAATTACTGTTTGGTAGGTCAGGAATCGCAAGGTTTTAGATTCCTTTGCTGGTTTCTCAGTTGCTGGCTCATCCTAACCAAATATTGCACAGTTATTTCATTATTGCACTTCAAATCATCCTGGGGGTCTATCATTACATGGGGTTGTCATCCAAAAAGAACTTCGAAGGGTGATAAGTTAAGCGGGAGTGGTTCTGATGCTGTACATCACTAGTGGCAGTGCTTCTGGCCACAACAGTCCAGTTTCAGCCATCACTTTGCTCTGCTTGTTCTTAATAGTGCTGTTCATTCTCTCCACCTTCGCACTTGCCTGTGGCCGGTATGGAGTATGCAGCTTACTATTAATACCCATCAGTTTTCACGTGACCTGAAAGACTTCATCTGTAAAATGGATACCCCTATCACTTTCAATCATTCTAGGGATACCATATCTACACACAAATTCCTGCACGATTTTCTTTGCAGTGAACATGGCAGAATTTGTGGCAACGGGGAATGCTTCTACCCAGTTTGAAAAGACATCGGTACATACTAACACATACTTTAAATTCCTACAGGGTGGTAACTGTATGAAGTCGATTTGTATTACCTGGAAAGGTCCGTCTGTAGGAGGGATATGGGATGGCTCCGTTGGTATTGTCTTACCAGTATTCTTCCTCAAGCAAGTAAGACATGTCATTGCTTTCTTACCTGCATGAGAAGAGAACCCTGGTACACTCCAGTAGGCTCTTACCAACTTGCACATACCTTCCTTACCCAGATGAGTCAGACCGTGTGCCACCTCAGCTAGGCTTGGGAGATATGCCCTGGGGGCCACTGGCCTACAGTGTCCATCTGTCCAAAGTCCTGAGGACTCCTGACCATATCCCTTCGCCTTCCAGACTGCCTTCTCCTGTAGGGACACAAATTTTGCATTTCGATTAATTGTTGCATGTTTACTGTGTTAAATGTCATCAGTTGTGTGATGTTGGTTTGTATGATGGTGCTTGCTGCTGATTTTGCAACTACGTCTGCCCCGCTGTTACCAAGTGAAATTGGGTCTTGGTTGTAAGTATGTGCTTTACACTTGATAACAGCCACTCTGTCCGGTTCCTGTATGGCTGTCAGAAGCCTCTTGATGTATGACGCATGCGCTACAGGTATGCCAGCTGCCGTCATGAAATTTCTGAGGTGCCACAGGGCCCCAAAATCATGCACCACTCCAAAGGCGTACCTAGAATCCGTGTATATATTAGCTGACTTACCCTTTGCCAACTCACATGCTCTGGTCAGTGCTACCAGCTCAGCAACTTGTGCTAAGTGAGGTGGACCAAGGGGTTCAGCTTCTATGATACCTTCGTCATCTACAACTGCGTATCCGGTGCACAGGTCTCCCGAGTCCGTCTGTCTGTGGCAACTACCATCAGTGTAGAAGGTAAAGTCTACTCCTTCCAGTGGGTTTTCACTGATGTCAGGTCTCGCAGTGAAGGTCTGGTTCAGGTATTCCATACAATCATGCGTATCAGTGTCTGCACTAAATCCTCCTCCACCATCATTCTCATCCTCCACACTTTGTGCATGACCAGGCACACTCGGCAAGTAGGTTGCAGGATTTAGTGTGCTGCAGCTCTTTATGGTGATGTTTACAGGGGCCATCAGTGATAGTTCCCACTTTGTAAACTGAGCGGATGAGACATGTTTGGTTGGAGCTTAGCAACGCTGATACTGCATGTGGTATATTGATGGTCAAGTCGTGTCCTAGCACTACGTCCTCGCTTTTACTTACCAACAAAGCTATGGCTGCAACACTTCGTAGGCAAGTGGAGAGAGACCGTGCTACAGTGTCCAACTGTGCACTGTAGTAGGCTACCGGTCTTCTGGCATCACCATGTTTCTGTGTTAAGACTCCTGCCGCGCACCCAGCGCTTTCAGTACCATACAATTCAAAGGGCTTCTCGTAATCTGGCATCCCCAATGCTGGTGCTTGTGGCAAGCACTGTTTTAGTCTCTCAAACGCCAGCTCAGACTTTTCTGTATGAGAGACCCGTTCTGGTTTGTTCGAGGAGACCATTTCCTGCAAAGGTAGTGCCAGAATAGAGAACCCTGGAATCCAATTCCGACAGTACCCACACATTCCGAGGAAAGTGCGGATCTGTTGCTGAGTTTGCGGCAGAGTCATGTCGCGGATGGCCTGTATTCTATCAGTGGTCAGGTGCCTAAGTCCTTGTGTCAAGCAGTGTCCCAAGTATTTAACCCTAGTCCGGCACAACTGCAACTTATCCTTTGAAACCTTGTGTCCTGTCTGGGAGAGATGAAACAGAAGCTGTTTAGTGTCTGCCAGGGATGACTCGAATGAGTCAGAACACAACAACAAGTCATCAACATATTGTATTAGCACCGACCCACTCTCAGGTTGAAAAGATTGCAAACAGTCATGTAAGGCCTGGGAGAAAATACTTGGGCTGTCAATGAAACCTTGGGAGGACGGGTCCAGGTATATTGTATTCCCCTGTGGGTGAAAGCAAAGAGGTATTGGCTGTCAGAGTGGAGAGGGACAGAAAAGAATGCAATGGCCCTATCGTAATCTCTGCAGGTCTACTCAAAGGGTACTGCTGCACCTTTCCCGTTACTCCCATTGCCAAAATCATTTTACCCGTGGTTGTTACACCTGTGTTTGAATTTAGTACTGATCTGCCAGTCCCTCCTCGGTGGGTACCTCCATGTTTCCCCTCTATGCAGCTCATAATCCCTCCTGTGTGTTCCCTGATCCTGGCTATGTGTTTGGTACCGTGGTTCGTATTCTGGTCTAGGGGATCTATATGTAGTATGTGTCCCATTACTCCTACAATTTTGAGCAAAATGTCCCTCCTTCCTACAAATGTAACACAGTCTTGGTTTTCTCCAATCAACAGGGGCCTGGGGTTTAGTTTGGTTGGACATCCCTTCCAGCTCCTGTATACTTACCAGCATCAACCTATCCCCTTGCGACTCCCTGTGTTTAGTGATATTGCGGTCATGCTCAAGTGCAGACTCTCTCAGTGCAGCTACCGTGATACCCCTCCAATTTGGCAGAGAGGTCTGCACTCTGGTCCTCAATGCCTCCTTTAGTTCATCCATTAGTACAGAGACAGCTACCTCCCTATGGTTGGCATTTTCCTTTATATCCTCTATCCCAGTGTATCTAGCCATTTCCAGTAGTGCTCTATGGAAATACTCGGATGCCATTTCACTTTCCTTCTGTTTTATAGAGAAAATTTTGTTCCACTTAACAACAATAGGGAAATACAATCCTAATTGTATGTTAATTTGACTTACATTCTCTTGGCTGTACTCATCAGTGAGAGGCACTTCTACATCGAGTTTACAATCAGTTATGAATTTTGGGATTTCAATATTTGAGGATAGACTCGCTCTTAGCACTGTCCGCCAATCTTTGAATTCTGACATAATTGATATCAGTTCTGATCGGGACCAAGGACAATGCATTGCAATGTTCCTGATGGGGGTTACTCCCTGATTATCAGTCTTCCCATTGGGGACTGCAATCACCCTGACTGGGTTTAACTCAACCACTTCATTTCTGTTTGTCTCTATAATACGGGGAGCTATTTTCTCTGCATAATGTATAGTTCCGTACTTACCGGTGGACACGACCTCACTCGTTCCTCCACTGGGGGGCATCGCCACTGCTCTCAACGGTTGGGCCGTGCCCACCTGGGTGTCCTGCATGGTAGCTGCTAGAGAGAGTGCTGATATCGTACTAGGCTCATCGTCTTCCTCACAACCTTTGGGAGAATTCAAAATGGGATACAACTTGCAAGGATTAGGGTTAACACATTGATTATGCATTTTGCTATCATTTACCGATGTACCATTGGTTGTAGCAAATATCTCCCCATCGACATATGGCGGTGGTGGTGCACTCACAATCACCTTCCTGTCAGGTTTGGAACTTACTGTGTGAGCCAGCTCCCTTTGCACATCTCCCTTTAGTTGCCACAGATTTAAACAGTTGGTATGTCTGATCCTTTGTTTCCTAGATTTGATCAGACATATCCTAATCCTTACGCTCTGTATTACCTCTGGTTCAAAACTACCCATCCTAGGGAATGATGCCCTATCATCAGCAGTCATACATACCCACTCATCACAAAAAGCCTCCGCATGTGGACCATACTTCCCACACATTATCAACCGAGCTGTCCCCCTGGGCCGCAGCTCCCCAGCCTGAACCCTGGCTGCCAAACGCTTCACGCTTGTGCACTTGGCTCCCATTGCGGACTTTTTTAAACACAATCTCCAAATGCACAACGAAAAACAGTGAAAGTACTTACCGAGTGCTTTCACTCACTCCTGCCCACGCTGGCCTGTACTCCGACCCACTCCAACAGTGGAAAACCCGGTGTACCCAACCTCGGACTCCTATCAGACCCTTCAGCACCGTAATTTCTTTCGGTGGAGGTTCTGTTGGAATATTTTTCCTGAGAGAGTCAGCGAAAAATTACTTTTTCGGTATCTTTCCACTGGAATTTTTATAGGATGAGAAACAGACTATCGATCACCCTTTCCAGTGACTGTCCACCAGGGAGATTTCCTGAAGAGCGAAAAACCCCTTTCTTTACACAATCACGTCTGCGTATTCTTCTACAAAATGCATATGATGACGCAATTTGCGCAAAAGAACGCAAATGGTATCCCGTTGCGCCTCGTATACCACACGGACGTGCGGTCCAATCGCACAGCCTATAGATTTGTTATGTATAAGCCCTACGATCACTATCATGAATTCACTTAGTCCACTTTAGACCACCTAGTTCACTTAGACCACCTAGTCCACTTCAGTCAATACGTAAGGTTGTGAACCTTTCACACCGCGAGCCTCTGCTAACTCAGCGTCTCTCATGGGATCCCAATTTTTGCCGGGGTTCAATACATCCACTCCTACTTTCAGCTCACACAAATACACAATGTTGTTTTTCTGTACAGAAAAATATCACTCCCTTTGATTGATATTCTATCCCAGAGGTAGTACAGTTTAAACAAAATATTATAATAATCTGCTTTTAAAATCGGATAGTTATGTGCTATAGTATAAATGTATTCTATCCCGCCTTAAATTGAATTGCTATTGTGCGGTCATAATTCGCGCTCCCAACTCTACGCAACCTTATGTAAACACGCCACCGTGCGAGTCCTTACGCCACGTGCGCGCTCCTGTACGCTGTCCTCACGTACCGTACCCACGTGTACAAACGTGCGTTCGCAACTCAATGAACCACACTATCACAATAAATGTGAGCAACAAATCTAATATCGCTCACTAACACAACACACAGTTGTTCCGTACACTCGGCTGAAGTCACTCCTCTATTGAGTGTATACCTAAACGTTTAGGCCGGAACTGCGTTTCATGTTTTACAATTACTCCCTTAACACACTATTTCAAATATATATATATATATATATATATATATATATAGCAAATAAATGTATCCGATTTCACACAGATCTATAATGACTCCAATAACCTATGGCAACAATGTGTGAGAATGCATGCAAGGTATCGGTATGCTTTGTGTACGCTTTCGCACCAAAAATTACACACAAATAATAAACTGCTTTTTTCCTGTTTTTCCCTTGGGTTACACCAGCACCTCTAAGACTATACAGCACAGACTTGGTCTAACAACACAAGATAGTTTTGAACACAATGCAAGGTTACTTAAGATGCGTCTCCACCCTTTGTTGCTAGATCAAAGTCTGTGTGGCTTGCAAGTCTATAAGCATGTGGTGAACCGGACAGAGCCCTCAATTGTTAAGTTCATTTATAACTTACAGGAAGAAAATGCAATACCTTAAATACAGAAATGTTCAGGCTGCTGCAACCTCTAATCATGTGTGTGTTAAACCTCTATGAAATGCGTACACATTGCGTAAGCACACCGTCACGCTGTAAGCACAAAATAGCTACACGTGCGGCCTATACACTTTAACCCCTAACAGGAAAGGAATGCTACACCAATTGCATATGTTATGTTGTGGTCCAACGCAGCAACAAATATTTACTTAAAAGGGGGTTCACAGAGAAATACAACAATACAAGAGAAAAAGGCTACAATCAATGGATACATACATTTGTTCGCCTGCGCCACCCGGTTCCGGTCCTCAGTCAATCTGGATAGATGACCTTCAGAGAATAGACTGAGCCCAGCCAGGAGGCTTGGTTTTTATACAATGGTCCAAAGCATGAAACAAAGGAAACTGTAATCTCTTCATCCATAGGTTAAAGGGCTGGTCATTTACAGTACATGAGGGGTCATAGGTCGGTTTGAATAGGTGGGTGATGCCTGGTCCAGGTGCACTTGCAGATGTCCTCCACTGGGTTCCCGCCGAATATCAAGAGTACAGTAAATACAGTGTAATATTAATATTGTACTCTTGCGCATATCTATGCGCAGGAGCGTGCTACTTTCTGCAAACTGCCATCGGAATATTACCCTTGAAATACTGTACAACTGGATACCAAACACCACCTCCTAACCTAATTCTGTCCCCTCATATCCTGTAAAGTTGAATATCTCTATTGTTCCATTTCTTAAGTAAATGTAACTTGCTGGTGTGGTGTGTGTGGGCTATGTGTAAATTATGCACTACGCGGATGAAATGTCAGTTATGTCTTTGTGGCTTTTCCATGCGAATGCGTATGCTACCGTATTTACTCATACCACGCGCTAATACGCAGGACTTCGTGAGCCAATGTACGCAGCGTGCGGGCATGTGCACGCACGGCAGAACAAGCACACGCACGGAGGCCACTCTGTGTGGTGTTTGTACTTGATGCATGTGGGTATAATATTTTCGACTTCGACAAAATATATGTAACATATTCAGTGTCTTTTTTCTACTTGGGAAGGAGTATGGTTCCTCCTACAAAGTGTTTAAACCCCTTTAAAATTAGTCAGTTCATTCTGGCTCCATGGCATCAATTTGTAAGGGGTTAAAGACTGACCTCTTTCTGACAACGGAAATTGTAAAGCTGTCTCTATCCTTATAGACCAGGCATCAACCAGATAACCATGCAATATGATTACCGTAAATTTTATAACTGCAGCATTAGATCATTCAATCCAAATGGTTCTGAATTCATGAACTATGATTCATATCAATCCACAAGTTATTATAATCAAATACCTTGACCTGAGTCCAATCCAAATCGAACTATACTGTGTAATTACTGCAGAGATAGTTTAACCATAGATGCCCAAGGTGAAGGTTGATCCATTACTTCTGCTGTCTGTTGGTAGTTACTATTGTACTACTGCACCTGGTATTTCCAGGTGGTCTTCCATCCAAGTACTAACCAGGTGGTCTCCCATGCAAGTACTAACCAGGTGGTCTCCCATCCAAGTACTAACCAGGTGGTCTCCATCCAAGTACTAACCAGGTGGTCTCCCTTCCAAGTACTAACCATGATTCATGATCCTACTCTGTATGCATTTTTAATACCCATCCTTCTCAGCACAGCATAGTTTTCCCAAGTTGTAAAACTGCACCTTCGCGCTCCCAACTCTACGCAACCTTATGTAAACACGCCACCGTGCGAGTCCTTACGCCACGTGCGCGCTCCTGTACGCTGTCCTCACGTACCGTACCCACGTGTACAAACGTGCGTTCGCAACTCAATGAACCACACTATCACAATAAATGTGAGCAACAAATCTAATATCGCTCACTAACACAACACACAGTTGTTCCGTACACTCGGCTGAAGTCACTCCTCTATTGAGTGTATACCTAAACGTTTAGGCCGGAACTGCGTTTCATGTTTTACAATTACTCCCTTAACACACTATTTCAAATATATATATATATATATATATATATATATATAGCAAATAAATGTATCCGATTTCACACAGATCTATAATGACTCCAATAACCTATGGCAACAATGTGTGAGAATGCATGCAAGGTATCGGTATGCTTTGTGTACGCTTTCGCACCAAAAATTACACACAAATAATAAACTGCTTTTTTCCTGTTTTTCCCTTGGGTTACACCAGCACCTCTAAGACTATACAGCACAGACTTGGTCTAACAACACAAGATAGTTTTGAACACAATGCAAGGTTACTTAAGATGCGTCTCCACCCTTTGTTGCTAGATCAAAGTCTGTGTGGCTTGCAAGTCTATAAGCATGTGGTGAACCGGACAGAGCCCTCAATTGTTAAGTTCATTTATAACTTACAGGAAGAAAATGCAATACCTTAAATACAGAAATGTTCAGGCTGCTGCAACCTCTAATCATGTGTGTGTTAAACCTCTATGAAATGCGTACACATTGCGTAAGCACACCGTCACGCTGTAAGCACAAAATAGCTACACGTGCGGCCTATACACTTTAACCCCTAACAGGAAAGGAATGCTACACCAATTGCATATGTTATGTTGTGGTCCAACGCAGCAACAAATATTTACTTAAAAGGGGGTTCACAGAGAAATACAACAATACAAGAGAAAAAGGCTACAATCAATGGATACATACATTTGTTCGCCTGCGCCACCCGGTTCCGGTCCTCAGTCAATCTGGATAGATGACCTTCAGAGAATAGACTGAGCCCAGCCAGGAGGCTTGGTTTTTATACAATGGTCCAAAGCATGAAACAAAGGAAACTGTAATCTCTTCATCCATAGGTTAAAGGGCTGGTCATTTACAGTACATGAGGGGTCATAGGTCGGTTTGAATAGGTGGGTGATGCCTGGTCCAGGTGCACTTGCAGATGTCCTCCACTGGGTTCCCGCCGAATATCAAGAGTACAGTAAATACAGTGTAATATTAATATTGTACTCTTGCGCATATCTATGCGCAGGAGCGTGCTACTTTCTGCAAACTGCCATCGGAATATTACCCTTGAAATACTGTACAACTGGATACCAAACACCACCTCCTAACCTAATTCTGTCCCCTCATATCCTGTAAAGTTGAATATCTCTATTGTTCCATTTCTTAAGTAAATGTAACTTGCTGGTGTGGTGTGTGTGGGCTATGTGTAAATTATGCACTACGCGGATGAAATGTCAGTTATGTCTTTGTGGCTTTTCCATGCGAATGCGTATGCTACCGTATTTACTCATACCACGCGCTAATACGCAGGACTTCGTGAGCCAATGTACGCAGCGTGCGGGCATGTGCACGCACGGCAGAACAAGCACACGCACGGAGGCCACTCTGTGTGGTGTTTGTACTTGATGCATGTGGGTATAATATTTTCGACTTCGACAAAATATATGTAACATATTCAGTGTCTTTTTTCTACTTGGGAAGGAGTATGGTTCCTCCTACAAAGTGTTTAAACCCCTTTAAAATTAGTCAGTTCATTCTGGCTCCATGGCATCAATTTGTAAGGGGTTAAAGACTGACCTCTTTCTGACAACGGAAATTGTAAAGCTGTCTCTATCCTTATAGACCAGGCATCAACCAGATAACCATGCAATATGATTACCGTAAATTTTATAACTGCAGCATTAGATCATTCAATCCAAATGGTTCTGAATTCATGAACTATGATTCATATCAATCCACAAGTTATTATAATCAAATACCTTGACCTGAGTCCAATCCAAATCGAACTATACTGTGTAATTACTGCAGAGATAGTTTAACCATAGATGCCCAAGGTGAAGGTTGATCCATTACTTCTGCTGTCTGTTGGTAGTTACTATTGTACTACTGCACCTGGTATTTCCAGGTGGTCTTCCATCCAAGTACTAACCAGGTGGTCTCCCATGCAAGTACTAACCAGGTGGTCTCCCATCCAAGTACTAACCAGGTGGTCTCCATCCAAGTACTAACCAGGTGGTCTCCCTTCCAAGTACTAACCATGATTCATGATCCTACTCTGTATGCATTTTTAATACCCATCCTTCTCAGCACAGCATAGTTTTCCCAAGTTGTAAAACTGCACCTTCCTGAGTGATTTGCTAGTACCTGTGGATGAGGCCCACAGTGTGCAGATATTAATGCACAATTTTTAATGACCTACCTAGTGAGGGGCCTGACCGAAAGTACACAATTGTCCCTGCACATATTCAGAAAAAACGAATGATACAATTCCAATGAACTAATTGCACTCCGTTCATTTTAGATTTCTTAAACTTTACTGTTTTACAATAAATATGAAATTATACCATCAAGGTGTGACTACATGATCAGTACATACCAATTGTCAGATGCGCTGTTTTGATTTGGGTAAACTGCCCACTGTAGAAATATAGATCAAATATGTGTTCCATTTTCCAATCACATAAGAGAGATGTGTTTGTTCCAAAAAGAACACTGTAGGTGCCATTAATATAGCACAGCCAGATAGGAAACTTTGGAGTTTTTAGCATGCTTCCCACCTGCAGACAAATGTTAATAGATGTCAGTATGTCATTGTAGTGTAAGCACCTTTACGAGTGAATACCAGTATGATACAGATTTCAGAAGGTTATAAGACATTCTATCTATGTTGACCAAAGGTGACACGTTTGCCCTTATATTCTGCAATTCCATTGGACAGTTAGGTATTTTACATCTAATTTGTCACACTGTAGTGTGCATGGGGCCAAAACAATTGCTAAACCCAGTTAAAAATTGATCAGAATAATTTAGATGTTTGCCGGGGCAGTTGGTAAATTCTGTCAGAAAGTGAATCCATCTGATTATATATGTGGCCATCATCTGACCATGCTAAATGAGCCCGTACAAGCAGCAAACATTCACAATCTGCTGAAGTACCGCTGTCCCACCAGTGGTGCTGCTCTCCCCAGTGGTGCTATTCTGCAATGCTCCTGTCAGTCTGGTCCCATGTTCTGTTGATGGTGCTGCAAGGTTGTGGTAACTGCCTAATTCAGCAGCTATTGGCTGCACCTCTGACCAGGGCTGGTGCTAGGGTGCCCCCCTGCAAACTAAAAATGTGTGCCTCCTACAAATGGGAGAGGCAGTGGGTGGTGCTGGGGATAGGCAGTGGTGATGCTGAGAATAAGTAGTGGGTAACAGGCATTGGGTAGCTCTGGGGAGAGATAGTGGGTGACAGGCAGTGGGAAATGCTAGGGAGAGGTAGAGGGTGACAGGAAGAACGAGAGAGGGAGTGGGTGGTGAGAAGAGTCAGGAGATGACGTAGAGAGGGTGAAGGAGAGAGGCAGTGGGTGACAGTAAGAGGCAGGAGGTAACAGGTAGAGAGTGACAGGGAGATGGTGACAGGCAGTGTATGACAGGAAGAGGGTAACAGGGAAAGGCTGTGGGTTACAGGAGAGAGTCGGTTACAGGGAGAGGCAGTGTGTGACGCTGGGGAGAGGTAGAGGGTGACAGGGAAAACGAGACAGGGAGAGGGAGTAGGTGATGATGACAGACACGGTGATGGGGAGAGGATGACAGGAGAGATGGTGACTGGCAGTGGGCGACAGGGAGAGGGTGACAGGGAAAGGCAGTGGGTGACAGGGAAAGGCAGTGGGTGACAGGGAAAGGCAGTGGGTAATAGATAGAAGGTGACAGGAGAGAGAGTGACAGGGAGTGACTTGGTGATGGGAAGAGGCAGTGGGAATAGCGGCTGGCGCAGAGGAAGGGAAGAGAGGCTGGTGCAGACAGAGGATGGGCGGAAAGGCGAGCACACAGGAAGTGAAGAGAGGCTAGCATATAGGAATGGAAAACAGGCTGGTTCAAACAGAGGTTGGGAAGAGAGAATGACACCACGTGGCCAATGGACAAGGCCCCCTATCATACAGAGTGTATATGCCACATTAATCTACATATACAGTATGTATACACTACCCTCCATGTCCTATGGATATATGAATGGATACCATACATGCACATGCCCTCTGTCCTGCACAAAGTCCCATTTTCACTTTATACAGCCAGAGAGAGAGAACCACATTCCATTATACAGAGGTCATATTGGACACAGCCTGCACTGCAGTGTCCAAATGTAAGCGAGGGCATTTCCCAAGCTCTGTCACACAGTACCCAAATCTGGGGATATAGGGGGTAATTCCAAGTTGATCGCAGCAGGAAATTTTTTAGCAGTTGGGCAAAACCATGTGCACTGGAGGGGAGGTAGATATAACATTTGCAGAGAGAGTTTGATTTGGGTGGGTTATTTTGTTTCTGTGCAGGATAAATACTGGCTGCTTTATTTTTACACTGCAATTTAGATTGCAGATTGAACTCACCACACCCAAATCTATCTCTCTCTGCACATGTTATATCTGCCCCCCCCCCTGCAGTGCACATGGCTTTGCCCAATTGCAAACAAACTTGAAGCTGCGATCAACTCAGAATTACCCCCATAGTCAGGATCCTGGCGGTCAGGATCTCAACCAAATCTGCCCAATGTTAAGTTAAAGAGTACCTCCATTTACCCCAGCATTCAGTTACACAGTAGCCACAGCCACCCCAGCTCACATCCATCATATCTTCCAAAGCTCTCACCCAGAGTATTACTCTCATCAGGCCCAACTCTCACCCACTGAGTACTAACCACATCCTCCCCAGTCATAGTATCTATCATATTCTCCCAGCTCTCACCCAGAGAGTACTACCCCAATCTGGTCCAGCTTTCTCCCAGAGAGTGCTACCCCCATCAGGCCCAGCTCTCACCAAGAGTACAACCTCATCTTCCCTAGGCAAAATACCTAAACTATACTCCCCACCTCTCTCCCAGAGAGTACTTCCTCCATCCCCGCTAGCTCTCAATCAGAGTACTACTCCCATCCTCCACAGCTCTCATCCAGAGTGTATGACCCCCATCCTCCAAACCTCTCACCCAGAAAGCACTACCCCATAATCCATACCTCTCAGCCAAAGTAGTAGCCTCATCCTCCCCCAGCTAGAGTGTACTAACTCCACTCTCCCCAGTCAAAGTACCTACCTTATCCTCCACAGCTCTCAACCAGAGAGAACTACCAGTATCTGGCCTAGCTCTCACCATCCTCCCCACCCAGATTCCCCAAAGCTCTCACCCAGACAGCACTGCTCCCATCCTCCTCTGCTCTTAGCCAGAGTACTACTGCCATCCTCCCAAGCCAGAGTACTACCCCCGATCCTCCCAGCTTTAATCCAGAACGTACAGCACCCATCCTCCCCACATTTCACCCAGAGAGCACTACCCCCCCATCCTCCCCATCTCTCAGCCAAAGTACTACCTCCATCCTCCCTAGAGAATACTACTCTCATCCTAGGCAGCCAGAGAGCACTACTCCCATCCTCCCCAGCCAGAGTACTACCCCAATCCTCCCCAAGCAGAGTACTACCCCCATCCTTCCCAGCCAGAAGGACCTATACTGCAAGTGCTCCAAGGAGACCTCCCAGCACTGCCCAAGCTGTATAGAAAATTTCCTGGGACCCCCGGTACTATAGTATCTCACTTCACAGTGTTCAGCAGTGTATGCAGACTGCAGTGTCCCACTGAACAGACTCCAGCTGCACAGACTCCAGCACTGAGTGGCCACCAGTGGCGGATTTAGCGGGGGGCGATTAGGGCGAACGCCCCTCCTACACATACCGGCACCGGGATAGAGGCCGGGTCCCGCCGCGGTGTTGGGAACGGGGTGGAGAGCGGTGCAGCGCGGCGGGGGAAGGGGAGAGAGAGAGCGTCCTGACGCGTGTACAGGGAGGAGGGGGCGTGGTCAGAACAGAGGCCGGCGGGGACAGACTACAGTGATTGTATACACTGCTGCCTCTGCTGTCCGTTCTGACCACGCCCCCTCCTCCCTGTACGCGCGTCAGGACGCTCTCTCTCTCCCCTTCCCCCGCCGCGCTGCACCGCTCTCCGCCCCGTTCCCAACACCGGGGCGGGACCCGGCCTCCATCCCGACTCCTCATGCTGCTGCGGACAAAATATGAGTAGGTGTCAGTGTATGCCATGTCTCCTCCCCTCCAAGCTAAAGTGTGTGTGTGTGTGTGTGTGTGTGTGTGTGTGTGTGTGTGTGTGTGTGTGTGTGTCATATCTTCCACCCCCCCTTCTCCTCCTAGCTTGCTAGCTAAAGTGTGTGTGTGTGTGTGTGTGTGTCATATCTTCCACCCCCCCTTCTCCTCCTAGCTTGCTAGCTAAAGTGTGTGTGCCATGTCTCCCCTCCTAACTAAAGCGTCTGTGTTCCATGTCTCCCCCCTCCCCTCCTAGCTTAAGTGTCTGTGTGCATTTCTCCCCCCTCTTCTCCTAACTAAAGTGTATGATATGTCCCCCCTCCTAGCTAAAGTGTGTGTGTGCCACGTCTCCCCCCTGTGTTTTTTTTCCTCACTGCCCCAGTGTAAGTTAATATGGGGGTAGGATTCCCCTTGCCCCCAGTGCCTGCATTATTTTGGCTCATTCAGTGTACTGTAATGTGAATTTCGGCTCATTCAGTGTGCTATAATGTGAATTTCTGCTCATTCAGTGTGCT
This sequence comes from Pseudophryne corroboree, assembly GCF_028390025.1. NCBI lineage: Eukaryota > Metazoa > Chordata > Amphibia > Anura > Myobatrachidae > Pseudophryne > Pseudophryne corroboree. The sequence goes on from NC_086447.1 coordinate 255,205,843, forward strand.
ATAATGTGAATTTCGGCTCATTCAGTGTGCTACAATGTGAATGTCGGCTCATTCAGTGTGCTATAATGTGAATTTCGGCTCATTCAGTGTGCTACAATGTGAATGTCGGCTCATTCGGTGTGCTATAATGTGAATTTCGGCTCATTCAGTGTGCTACAATGTGAATTTCAGCTCATACAGTGTGCTACAATGTGAATTTCGGCTCATACAGTGTGCTATAATGTGAATTTCGGCTCATTCAGTGTGCTATAATGTGAATTTCGGCTCATTCAGTGTGCTACAATGTGAATTTTGGCTCAGTGTGCTACAATGTGAATTTAGGCTCATTCAGTGTGCTGTAATCTGAATTTCGGCTCATTCAGTGTGCTGTAATCTGAATTTCGGCTCATTCAGTGTGCTGTAATCTGAATTTCGGCTCATTCAGTGTGCTACAATGTGAATTTCAGCTCATTCAGTGTGCTACAATGTGAATTTCAGCTCATTCAGTGTGCTATAATGTGAATTTTGGCTCATACAGTGTGCTATAATGTGAATTTCGGCTCATTTAGTGTGCTATAATGTGAATTTCGGCTCATTCTGTGTGCTATAGAAACATAGAATTTGTCGGCAGATAAGAACCACTTGGCCCATCTAGTCTGCCCCTTTTTTTTTTTTACATTATTTTTATCTCTAACCTTATTTGATCCTTATTTCTTTGTAAGGAGATCCTTATGTCTATCCCATGCATGTTTAAATTGCCCTACTGTCTTAGCCTCTACCACCCATGATGGAAGGAATGGCGATTCGCCAGTCTGTATCACCAGTGCGCAGGGTTCTCTCCACTAACTGGCAACATTTTATTAGTAATGGCAACAATAGGAAATTTTAGAAGCGAACGGGAAGGGCATTACTAAGTGGGAGGGGCTATGATTAGGGGGAGGAGTCATCATTCTTAAACCGCCCCCCCTAAAAGTTAAGTCTAGATCCGCCACTGGTGGCCACCATGCTCTACCTGGGCCTCGCAGCCCATGGGAGGGAGCATGGCTTGCAGAGGGGGCAGGGCTTCAGCCACTGTATGAATGCTGTAGCAGGAGAAAAACTTTTCCTGTCTACAGCAGCAGCATTGCCTGGGGTTCGTATTGGCACTCGGCTGAGATGCCTTGATACTGTTGCCTGCCATACTGTTTGACAGGCGCCACCCAGCAGCAGCAGTGGATAGCAGTGGAGCACGGAGAGCACCTTTGTAGCCCGGCACCTCTCTGCATTGCTGCCCTCGCTGAGCAGATCGCGCCAACTGTGCCTGTGACTGTCTTATTTAAGTCTGATCCACAGTGCATTTTGAACCAGAACCTTAGTGTTATATTTATGGTGTTAGAGCCTGTGTCAGTTTTCCTGTGTTAGATTTCTCGTGTCTGATTCTTGTGCTATATTGAAATCCTGCTCTTGCATTACTATACAGCACAGGTTCTCAGATGCGATCCCCAGGACCTCACACATGTAGGGCAGATGTATTAAGTTTGGAGACGGCATAAGGAAGTGATAAACCAGTGATAAGTGCAAGGTGATAAACGCACCATCCAATCAGCTTCTAACTGTTAATTTACAAATTGGAGCTGATTGACTGGTTCATTTATCACCTTGCACATATCACTGGTTTATCACTTCCTTATGCCTTTTCCAGGTTAATTCATCTGCCCCACAGTTCATGTTTTCCAGGTGACCTGTGGATATTGAAAGTGTGACAGCTGGTGATACACAGTGCACCTGCCAGGTGACCTGGAAAACATGAACTGCATTGGGTCTTGAATATCTGAGTTTGAGAACCACTGCTCTACAGCAGTGGTTCTCAAACTCGGTCCTCAGGACCCCACACGGTGCATATTTTGCAGGTAACCCAGCAAGTGCACAGGTTTATTAATTACTCACTGACACATTTTAAAAGGTCCACAGGTGGAGCTAATTATGTCACTTGTGATTCTGTGAGGAGACCTGCAAAACATGCACCGTGTGGGGTCCTGAGGACCGAGTTTGAGAACCTGTGCTCTACAGTATTCAGCTCCAGTGCTATGCAGAATACCTGCTCAGCAATGCTCTACAGCAGCAAGTTTCCTTGTTCATTTATTGGTTCCTGTGTCTCACCTCGTTGCTTCCACGCAGCCCAATACTATGTTATTACTATCACCCCTTGTTCCTATATCTTATACCTACAGCAGTATTGCATTTGGAGTTATTCATTCCTGTTTTGATATCAGCTTATTCTTGAACTGTAAATCATCTCCTTTCAACTATACCCCAGTGGTGCTAGCATTTGGCAGGCACACACAGCCGAAATACTAGAGGCATGACAAAACAGTGAGATCTGTTTTTCTATTTGAATGATATAGATGTATTAACCTGGAGAAGGCATAAGGAACTGATAAACCAGTGATGAGTGCAAGGTGATAAACGCACCAGCCAATCAGCTCCTAACTGTCAATTGCATATTGGAGCTGATTGGCTGGTGCATTTATCACCTTGCACTTATCACTGGTTTATCACTTCCTTATGCCATCTCCAGGTTTATACATCTACCCCATTGTGCAATTCCCCTTCTTTATTGCTCTGTGTTCTTACTGTTTTATATTATTCATGTGAATGTATGCTTATGTTATCTGCATTCATTTGACTGCTTTTCTTCATTATTTGTTATGTTTAACCAAGTGTTATTGTTGCCAACTTTTCTATTTATTATTTGTTTTTTGTACCATTTGTTTGTGTATTAAGATAAATCTTTTCAAATAAAAATACTCAATTAGGAAAAAAGAACAGTGGATTCTTTCAGATCGTGTCACTCACCTGGGGAAGTTTGTCCTGTTCCATTTCCTCCCTGCTCCAATGTAAGTAGCCCACATCACTGCGTGTCAGTACTCCATGATGCTTCTGCTCCGATTTCTGGTCATCCAGTAATTGGTCCCCGTTAAATACCTGTGGACTTGCTCTACCAGTTAGCATCAGGTTCAAGACTGCCTGCAAGTAAAACAGTTAAACTTGAAGGATTACCAAATTGTCTGCAGAAAATACATATCAATTTACTAATTAATAGGCAATGAAAAATGATGGAGTCCTAGAGACACACTTTAATTGACATAAACACAGCACTGAATTTTCTAATGATAACCTAACCTCATTTGCATTTTGAGGCAGATGACCTCAATCAAAGTACTGATTGGTGTAAAAGACACGATTATGTAATTCTTATACAATTATTGGTCCGATTTATCAATAATCGAGTGCTCAGCTATTTTTTTTTTTTGGTGTGCTGCAAATGTTCTCAAACGCAATCGTCAAGGCACCCCAATGATCCTGGTATTAAGTAAGTTTATCCATGCTTGGGCACAGGTGACCTAATTATCACTAGAGATGAGCGCCGGAAATTTTTCGGGTTTTGTGTTTTGGTTTTGGGTTCGGTTCCGCGGCCGTGTTTTGGGTTCGACCGCGTTTTGGCAAAACCTCACCGAATTTTTTTTGTCGGATTCGGGTGTGTTTTGGATTCGGGTGTTTTTTTCAAAAAACCCTAAAAAACAGCTTAAATCATAGAATTTGGGGGTCATTTTGATCCCAAAGTATTATTAACCTCAAAAACCATAATTTACACTCATTTTCAGTCTATTCTGAATACCTCACACCTCACAATATTATTTTTAGTCCTAAAATTTGCACCGAGGTCGCTGTGTGAGTAAGATAAGCGACCCTAGTGGCCGACACAAACACCGGGCCCATCTAGGAGTGGCACTGCAGTGTCACGCAGGATGGCCCTTCCAAAAAACCCTCCCCAAACAGCACATGACGCAAAGAAAAAAAGAGGCGCAATGAGGTAGCTGACTGTGTGAGTAAGATAAGCGACCCTAGTGGCCGACACAAACACCGGGCCCATCTAGGAGTGGCACTGCAGTGTCACGCAGGATGGCCCTTCCAAAAAACCCTCCCCAAACAGCACATGACGCAAAGAAAAAAAGAGGCGCAATGAGGTAGCTGACTGTGTGAGTAAGATAAGCGACCCTAGTGGCCGACACAAACACCGGGCCCATCTAGGAGTGGCACTGCAGTGTCACGCAGGATGGCCCTTCCAAAAAACCCTCCCCAAACAGCACATGACGCAAAGAAAAAAAGAGGCGCAATGAGGTAGCTGACTGTGTGAGTAAGATAAGCGACCCTAGTGGCCGACACAAACACCGGGCCCATCTAGGAGTGGCACTGCAGTGTCACGCAGGATGGCCCTTCCAAAAAACCCTCCCCAAACAGCACATGACGCAAAGAAAAAAAGAGGCGCAATGAGGTAGCTGACTGTGTGAGTAAGATAAGCGACCCTAGTGGCCGACACAAACACCGGGCCCATCTAGGAGTGGCACTGCAGTGTCACGCAGGATGGCCCTTCCAAAAAACCCTACCCAAAAAGCACATGACGCAAAGAAAAAAAGAGGCGCAATGAGGTAGCTGACTGTGTGAGTAAGATAAGCGACCCTAGTGGCCGACACAAACACCGGGCCCATCTAGGAGTGGCACTGCAGTGTCACGCAGGATGGCCCTTCCAAAAAACCCTCCCCAAACAGCACATGACGCAAAGAAAAAAAGAGGCGCAATGAGGTAGCTGACTGTGTGAGTAAGATAAGCGACCCTAGTGGCTGACACAAACACCGGGCCCATCTAGGAGTGGCACTGCAGTGTCACGCAGGATGGCCCTTCCAAAAAACCCTCCCCAAACAGCACATGACGCAAAGAAAAAAAGAGGCGCAATGAGGTAGCTGACTGTGTGAGTAAGATAAGCGACCCTAGTGGCCGACACAAACACCGGGCCCATCTAGGAGTGGCACTGCAGTGTCACGCAGGATGGCCCTTCCAAAAAACCCTCCCCAAACAGCACATGACGCAAAGAAAAAAAGAGGCGCAATGAGGTAGCTGACTGTGTGAGTAAGATAAGCGACCCTAGTGGCCGACACAAACACCGGGCCCATCTAGGAGTGGCACTGCAGTGTCACGCAGGATGGCCCTTCCAAAAAACCCTCCCCAAACAGCACATGACGCAAAGAAAAAGGAAAGAAAAAAGAGGTGCAAGATGGAATTGTCCTTGGGCCCTCCCACCCACCCTTATGTTGTATAAACAGGACATGCACACTTTAACCAACCCATCATTTCAGTGACAGGGTCTGCCACACGACTGTGACTGATATGACGGGTTGGTTTGGACCCCCCCCAAAAAAGAAGCAATTAATCTCTCCTTGCACAAACTGGCTCTACAGAGGCAAGATGTCCACCTCATCATCATCCTCCGATATATCACCGTGTACATCCCCCTCCTCACAGATTATCAATTCGTCCCCACTGGAATCCACCATCTCAGCTCCCTGTGTACTTTGTGGAGGCAATTGCTGCTGGTCAATGTCTCCGCGGAGGAATTGATTATAATTCATTTTAATGAACATCATCTTCTCCACATTTTCTGGATGTAACCTCGTACGCCGATTGCTGACAAGGTGAGCGGCGGCACTAAACACTCTTTCGGAGTACACACTTGTGGGAGGGCAACTTAGGTAGAATAAAGCCAGTTTGTGCAAGGGCCTCCAAATTGCCTCTTTTTCCTGCCAGTATAAGTACGGACTGTGTGACGTGCCTACTTGGATGCGGTCACTCATATAATCCTCCACCATTCTTTCAATGTTGAGAGAATCATATGCAGTGACAGTAGACGACATGTCCGTAATCGTTGTCAGGTCCTTCAGTCCGGACCAGATGTCAGCATCAGCAGTCGCTCCAGACTGCCCTGCATCACCGCCAGCGGGTGGGCTCGGAATTCTGAGCCTTTTCCTCGCACCCCCAGTTGCGGGAGAATGTGAAGGAGGAGATGTTGACAGGTCGCGTTCCGCTTGACTTGACAATTTTCTCACCAGCAGGTCTTTCAACCCCAGCAGACTTGTGTCTGCCGGAAAGAGAGATCCAAGGTAGGCTTTAAATCTAGGATCGAGCACGGTGGCCAAAATGTAGTGCTCTGATTTCAACAGATTGACCACCCGTGAATCCTTGTTAAGCGAATTAAGGGCTCCATCCACAAGTCCCACATGCCTAGCGGAATCGCTCCGTGTTAGCTCCTCCTTCAATGTCTCCAGCTTCTTCTGCAAAAGCCTGATGAGGGGAATGACCTGACTCAGGCTGGCAGTGTCTGAACTGACTTCACGTGTGGCAAGTTCAAAGGGCATCAGAACCTTGCACAACGTTGAAATCATTCTCCACTGCGCTTGAGACAGGTGCATTCCACCTCCTATATCGTGCTCAATTGTATAGGCTTGAATGGCCTTTTGCTGCTCCTCCAACCTCTGAAGCATATAGAGGGTTGAATTCCACCTCGTTACCACTTCTTGCTTCAGATGATGGCAGGGCAGGTTCAGTAGTTTTTGGTGGTGCTCCAGTTTTCTGTACGTGGTGCCTGTACGCCGAAAGTGTCCCGCAATTCTTCTGGCCACCGACAGCATCTCTTGCACGCCCCTGTCGTTTTTTTAAAAATTCTGCACCACCAAATTCAAGGTATGTGCAAAACATGGGACATGCTGGAATTTGCCCATATTTAATGCACACACAATATTGCTGGCGTTGTCCGATGCCACAAATCCACAGGAGAGTCCAATTGGGGTAAGCCATTCCGCGATGATCTTCCTCAGTTGCCGTAAGAGGTTTTCAGCTGTGTGCGTATTCTGGAAAGCGGTGATACAAAGCGTAGCCTGCCTAGGAAAGAGTTGGCGTTTGCGAGATGCTGCTACTGGTGCCGCCGCTGCTGTTCTTGCGGCGGGAGTCCATACATCTACCCAGTGGGCTGTCACAGTCATATAGTCCTGACCCTGCCCTGCTCCACTTGTCCACATGTCCGTGGTTAAGTGGACATTGGGTACAACTGCATTTTTTAGGACACTGGTGAGTCTTTTTCTGACGTCCGTGTGCATTCTCGGTATCGCCTGCCTAGAGAAGTGGAACCTAGATGGTATTTGGTAACGGGGGCACACTGCCTCAATAAATTGTCTAGTTCCCTGTGAACTAACGGCGGATACCGGACGCACGTCTAACACCAACATAGTTGTCAAGGCCTCAGTTATCCGCTTTGCAGCAGGATGACTGCTGTGATATTTCATCTTCCTCGCAAAGGACTGTTGAACAGTCAATTGCTTACTGGAAGTAGTACAAGTGGGCTTACGACTTCCCCTCTGGGATGACCATCGACTCCCAGCAGCAACAACAGCAGCGCCAGCAGCAGTAGGCGTTACACGCAAGGATGCATTGGAGGAATCCCAGGCAGGAGAGGACTCGTCAGAATTGCCAGTGACATGGCCTGCAGGACTATTGGCATTCCTGGGGAAGGAGGAAATTGACACTGAGGGAGTTGGTGGGGTGGTTTGCGTGAGCTTGGTTACAAGAGGAAGGGATTTACTGGTCAGTGGACTGCTTCCGCTGTCGCCCAAAGTTTTTGAACTTGTCACTGACTTATTATGAATGCGCTGCAGGTGACGTATAAGGGAGGATGTTCCGAGGTGGTTAACGTCCTTACCCCTACTTATTACAGCTTGACAAAGGCAACACACGGCTTGACACCTGTTGTCCGCATTTCTGTTGAAATACTTCCACACCGAAGAGCTGATTTTTTTGGTATTTTCACCAGGCATGTCAGTGGCCATATTCCTCCCACGGACAACAGGTGTCTCCCCGGGTGCCTGACTTAAACAAACCACCTCACCATCAGAATCCTCCTGGTCAATTTCCTCCCCAGCGCCAGCAACACCCATATCCTCCTCATCCTGGTGTACTTCAACACTGACATCTTCAATCTGACTATCAGGAACTGGACTGCGGGTGCTCCTTCCAGCACTTGCAGGGGGCGTGCAAATGGTGGAAGGCGCATGCTCTTCACGTCCAGTGTTGGGAAGGTCAGGCATCGCAACCGACACAATTGGACTCTCCTTGTGGATTTGGGATTTCGAAGAACGCACAGTTCTTTGCGGTGCTTTTGCCAGCTTGAGTCTTTTCATTTTTCTAGCGAGAGGCTGAGTGCTTCCATCCTCATGTGAAGCTGAACCACTAGCCATGAACATAGGCCAGGGCCTCAGCCGTTCCTTGCCACTCCGTGTGGTAAATGGCATATTGGCAAGTTTACGCTTCTCCTCCGACAATTTTATTTTAGGTTTTGGAGTCCTTTTTTTACTGATATTTGGTGTTTTGGATTTGACATGCTCTGTACTATGACATTGGGCATCGGCCTTGGCAGACGACGTTGCTGGCATTTCATCGTCTCGGCCATGACTAGTGGCAGCAGCTTCAGCACGAGGTGGAAGTGGATCTTGATCTTTCCCTAATTTTGGAACCTCAACATTTTTGTTCTCCATATTTTAATAGGCACAACTAAAAGGCACCTCAGGTAAACAATGGAGATGGATGGATACTAGTATACAATTATGGATGGACTGCCGAGTGCCGACACAGAGGTAGCTACAGCCGTGGACTATTGTACTGTACTGTGTCTGCTGCTAATATAGACTGGATGATAATGAGATGTAGTATGTATGTATAAAGAAGAAAGAAAAAAAAAACACGGGTAGGTGGTATACAATTATGGATGGACTGCCGAGTGCCGACACAGAGGTAGCTACAGCCGTGGACTACCGTACTGTGTCTGCTGCTAATATAGACTGGTTGATAATGAGATGTAGTATGTATAAAGAAGAAAGAAAAAAAAAACCACGGGTAGGTGGTATACAATTATGGACGGACTGCCGAGTGCCGACACAGAGGTAGCTACAGCCGTGGACTACCGTACTGTACTGTGTCTGCTGCTAATATAGACTGGATGATAATGAGATGTAGTATGTATAAAGAAGAAAGAAAAAAAAACCACGGGTAGGTGGTATACAATTATGGACGGACTGCCGAGTGCCGACACAGAGGTAGCTACAGCCGTGGACTATTGTACTGTACTGTGTCTGCTGCTAATATAGACTGGATGATAATGAGATGTAGTATGTATAAAGAAGAAAGAAAAAAAACCACGGGTAGGTGGTATACAATTATGGATGGACTGCCGAGTGCCGACACAGAGGTAGCTACAGCCGTGGACTACCGTACTGTACTGTGTCTGCTGCTAATATAGACTGGCTGATAATGAGATGTAGTATGTATAAAGAAAGAAAAAAAAAACCACGGGTAGGTGGTATACAATTATGGACGGACTGCCGAGTGCCGACACAGAGGTAGCTACAGCCGTGGACTACCGTACTGTACTGTGTCTGCTGCTAATATAGACTGGATGATAATGAGATGTAGTATGTATAAAGAAGAAAGAAAAAAAAACCACGGGTAGGTGGTATACAATTATGGATGGACTGCCGAGTGCCGACACAGAGGTAGCTACAGCCGTGGACTACCGTACTGTGTCTGCTGCTAATATAGACTGGTTGATAATGAGATGTAGTATGTATAAAGAAGAAAGAAAAAAAAAACCACGGGTAGGTGGTATACAATTATGGACGGACTGCCGAGTGCCGACACAGAGGTAGCTACAGCCGTGGACTACCGTACTGTACTGTGTCTGCTGCTAATATAGACTGGATGATAATGAGATGTAGTATGTACAAAGAAGAAAGAAAAAAAAAACCACGGGTAGGTGGTATACAATTATGGACGGACTGCCGAGTGCCGACACAGAGGTAGCTACAGCCGTGGACTACCGTACTGTGTCTGCTGCTAATATAGACTGGTTGATAATGAGATGTAGTATGTATAAAGAAGAAAGAAAAAAAAAACCACGGGTAGGTGGTATACAATTATGGACGGACTGCCGAGTGCCGACACAGAGGTAGCTACAGCCGTGGACTACCGTACTGTACTGTGTCTGCTGCTAATATAGACTGGATGATAATGAGATGTAGTATGTATAAAGAAGAAAGAAAAAAAAAACCACGGGTAGGTGGTATACAATTATGGATGGACTGCCGAGTGCCGACACAGAGGTAGCTACAGCCGTGAACTACCGTACTGTGTCTGCTGCGACTGGATGATAAATAATTATATAAAAAATATATATATATCACTACTGCAGCCGGACAGGTATATATTATATAATGACGGACCTGCTGGACACTGTCATTAAAAGTACATAAATTAGTCCAACTTTGCCAGCCCATGACTGAGGAGCTGTGCACTGGAGCTCCCCCTCTATTCAGCCAGCAGCATCTCTGCACCGTGTTAGGTACGGCTGCCTGCGCTCCGCTTGGACAGATACACCGATGGATCAGCGGCCAGGGAGGAGGGGGTGCTCTGCGCTCGTCACCCAATGCCTCTGCCGCAAACACCTCTCCCTACCCCTTTCTCCTAGCAGCACCTCGCCTCACCTTTTCTTCTGTGGGCGCACTTGAACTTCTCCGCTCCTCTCCCTGTGCGGAACATGGAGAGGACGCAGCACAAAACTAAGCCCGGCCGCCGCTCCAGCGCCGTCCACCGTCAGAACAGAAGCTCCACCGCGCTTGGCAGTATGGAGGCTGGAAAACGGAAGACGGAGCTCAGGAGTGAGCCCCAGCATTGGTAGCGAGCAACTCTAGATCCCCTTCGAGGAGAGGACCCCTTCAGTCTCCAGCTGTAGTGCATGCGTGTGTGAGGGGATCAGACATTAGCGGGTGCCTGCTATGATGGGGGTGCATGTGAGTGCACGGCTCGTTTTGGTGTCACCCTATTGAAGGGTAACACCCGGGTGCGGGCCGCACACCCTGCACCCACCGCATGACGCCACTGCTGGCAGTGACTTCCTATTTGAAGTCCTACCTGCCAGTCACAGACACACAGGGCAATCCCATTGGGAGATGTTTCCTCCCTCCAGGACTGCCAGACCGGGATGCGATAGGCAGAGAGCTGGCTTCCGGTAGGAAGCCACACTCTGCCTTTCGGGCAGCCCTAGCCGGTTTCTATGGGCTGCAGATGGGGGTTTGCAAATGCCTAGTACCGTCGCTGCTACTGTGCATGTAACGGTCCCGGAGTCTGTGAATGACATTGTATAGATGCCGGGAAGCAGCCAGCGGCGGAGACATGGGAGCAGGGACCCGACAGCATGGCCAGCGGCAGCCTCCACCTCCACTGAGGTAGGAGCCCCCACTGCTTACAACTAAGCAAAACATGGTGGAAAATCTGTGCGCCACTTTCCATAATCACCTGTCTGACTGCGTAATTCCCCAGACAAAAATGCAAGAGTTGGGTTGTTGTATAGTCCAAGTCTTGACGAATCCTGGATAAAGAGAAAGATTTCAATTGAACACCAAGTAATACAGATCCACTCACACCTATTATATGAATACAATCCCACTGTTTGCCAATAACAAAATAGCAGTATTTCTTATTGAGGAATATTCTCATTCATCTAATTCAGGGGTGGGGAACCTCAGGCCCGAGGGCCGTATAAGGCCCTCAAAGCCACTTGATCCGGCCCAGCCAGGCTCACCTAAACAAGCCCAGCGCCCACTGAGATTTTACTACCAGCGGGCGCCCAGCGCCTCAGCTGCAGCCAGAGGCAGGAGCTCACTCCTGAGCTCCAGCTTCTGGTTCAGGTAGTGTACATGTGTGGCGCTATGGGAGAGACGTCATGACATCTCTCCCATAGTTTTGAGGAGAGGGAGGGCAGCGGTCCGGAAGCAGGAGCAGGGCAGGTGAGCATTGTGTTTTTTTTCTTTCTTTTAATGTGTGTGTGTAAGCGGCACTACTATGGGGCATATTTAATGGGGCATAACTACAGGGGGCATATCTAATGGGGCAGGGGGCATATGTAATGTTGCATAACAACTGACGGGGCATATCTAATGGGCCAAAACAACTGACAGTGGGCATATCTAATGGGGCATAACAACTGACTGGGGGCAAATCTAATCGGGCATAACAAGTGACTGGGGGCATAACTACTGACTGGGGGCAGGCTCATTTTTAAGTTGATAATTTTCGTATGGCCCCCGAAGGATTTTATAAATATCCAAATGGCCCTTGGTAGAAAAAAGGTTCCCCACCCCTGATCTAATTAGTAGATAATCACAAAAAATTGCAAATTGTCCACCACGGACCTCAGTGAGGTTAAAGAACAAAATAAATGGATGATGGTGAATGAGAAACAGACACATATCAACTGACTTCCATTTTGTATAATAAATAAATGAATAACGGAGGGACTCTGCACTGACTATATTACTATCAAAATATATATTATAAAAATGTTGCATTTAAGCCAGTGGTTTAGAAAAGAAGTGCCGCAGAGCACTTACAGGGGTGCCATGGAATGGTTATCCAATACCAAATATGATGCCAAAACCAGTCCTGGGGCTGCCAATCATAAAATATTTCAACAGAGAGAAGCACAACCCTGTCCATCACCATATAGCTGAACCAATGGATGACAGGTAAGCACAATTTACTGTAATAATTTATCATTTTTGCTGCGTTTCTAAACAGTAAACTGCTGACCTAGGGGTGCCATAAAAAAAAAATTGCTGATACTCTAGAGCGCCATCATTCAAGAAAGTTTGGGAACCACTGACAGAAGAAATAGATATTATCTGTATAATCAGTGACAAATCTCTGAATAAAAAGTCTCACCTTATAATTGTTCTGGAGAAGAGCAAACTGTACAGAAATAGTATCACTCCATGACTCCCCTCATCTTTGAACTATGAAAGATGTGCAAATGGTATAAATATTATAACAAGGTATAGGTTACACCTACAATTCAGTGATCAGTGCTGCCTGTAGGTGGCACTGCTGCTCCAAGTTTCTTGCTAGGAACCACCACTTCTATTGGTTTATACAGTATGGTCTTATGCTCATAAATAGAAAAGGGCAACTGAAGCAAACAGTATTGTAACACACATCTGTATAACTGTAAAAAGGGAAACCCCTAGCAGATCCATTTCAATTCTAACCAAAATCTTTTCTTCCTTCTAGAAGACTGCGGTATTATTTACGGATACTTACATGGCCCAATACCTCACTGACTGATAGAGACTTTCCAGAGGTTCACATCTTGCTCCTGTCAATCTGCACTGATTCACAGCTGAACTACTTACACTACATATATGGGTTTTTTGTTTTTTTTTAGTTAAAAAAAAAAATCTGTTTTTTTTTTTTTAAATCTCTTTTAAAAAAAAATATATGTATGTTATACACTGTCTCTAAAAAATTGCCTATGTTCATTTTTATACTGGCTATATGATCACTTTTTAGAAATATATTTATTCTACTATTGTTTATCTCATTATATTCCAGTTTTAACAGCACTGGTCGCTGATGCCGTATTCCATTTTATCTGTGTCACTTTTTACTGCATTTTACCCTTGCTGATTATTTAGGTGCTAGCTGACACCCTAAATATAATAAGGAATGTTTTTTTTTTTAGAGTGAAATTGATTTGTCAAAGGTTCAACTTTTATACCCACATTTGGCACTGTAACTCCACATTTTCTACAGTACTATTCAGGAGACTTCATGCTTTGGTGACATCTCTGATTTGTACTGTATTGAGTATTCCACTACCTGCACAGGCAGTCATTTTCAAATCACACTGCTTAATACCTTGGTTTTGCATCAATACACCATGATAGACCAAGCATACTTCCAAATACAAGCCTCCCTTCCTTCCTCAAGAGACAACCCCACAACCTAGAAGCGTGACAAGGTGTGCAGCGAGGTGAAAAAAATCTCCATCATTTTGGGGGGTTCTACCAGACTTTCCGAAGCTTAGGCCTCTACTGGGCCCTTCTGCATTATGGTTCCACTCCTTAAGGTGTGTACACACGGTGACATTCGGGCTAGCCCCGATTCTCACTATGAGATAGGGACTAGGTCGGTATTGCAAGCCTAGATAACTAGATGACTGTGCTTGCGATACTGGCCATGTGCGATTTTGGCTAAGGGTCAATTTTGACTATACTTTTAAACTAGATAGTCAAAATTGACTTGCATGCACAGTCTATTTAGGTTTGCGATACCAACCTCGCGGGACCGCGCATCGGTATCGCATCGTGATCGCAAGGTGACTTTCACCTAGCGATCTGCACCAACTTTTCTTGCGATTTTGACTATATAGTCAAAATCGGAAGAAAAAAATCTCACCGTGTGTACACACATTTAGGGCTATTTCACACGCTGCGGTTGTGGACGGACGGGACAGAGCCGGGTGGCTTTTTGCCGTGCCGGTATTCTAATGAGTAATACAAGGTGTAGGGTCCTTTCACACAGTACGGCTCCGACCCCATCCCCCCCCCCCCCGCACAAGTACAAAAGCATCGCACAGCGGCGATGCTTTTGTACTGTAGGAGTAGCTCCCAGTCAGCACAGCTCCTGTGCGCTGACAGAGAGCACTCGTTGCAGCCCGGGTCACAGCGGCTGTGTGTGACATCATGCAGCCACCACTGCCCTCCCCCTCTTAACAGTCCGGACACGGCTACGTTGCCCGGACCGTGCCCCCTAAAGGGCGGCTAAATACCGCCGGCCCGCCCCTCCCGCCCAGCGACCGCCTCTGTCTGTCAATCAGGCAGAGGCGATCGCTGTCTGGCATGCGCCGATGCACTGCGGCACCGGCGCATGCGCACTTCAGACCTGATAGCTGCTGTGCGAAAACGCACAGCACCGATCAGGCCTGAATCAGCCCCTTTGTCTGGATTTTTGCCATCCGGTGAAAACCAGAGTGTGTGAAACAGGCCTAATTGTGTGACTGATTACCCAAATTACATTGCCCTAATCCATAGACTGCAATCTGGACCTTCTTTTCAGTGTCTACCTGAGAGGAGATACAAAATATACGTACAAGCATGCTCTCAGTGCAACTGGGAATCCTCTTCTTTGCTGATCTGCAGCATGGAAGCTCAAAGCAGGTCCAATTAAAAGTATATGATGAGCCCCCAAATTCTCCTCTACAGTCTCTGCAAACTTTAGTTCCTCCACCACCTTGCCCTGCAAGTCTATGCACATTAGCAGGATTGTCTTTCACTTCTACAACTGAGGTGCCCAACAAGTCCAAAGCTGGTTTTGCCCTACATAGTGGACATTTTTAGGGGATCATTTTAGAGAGTAAAAGGCAGTACAGATGGTGTAATGGTTAGCATCACTGCCGCACAGCACTGAGATCACAGGTTCGATTCCCACCACAGCTTTTGTGTGGAATTTGTATATTCTCCCCATACTTGCGTGGGTTTCCTCTAGGTACTCTGGTTTCCTCCCACACTCTAAAAATATACTGGTAGGATAACTGGCATCCAACAAAAAATTAACCTTGGCGTTTAAGTGTGTTTATGTACACGGGCAGACTAGATGGGCCAAGTGTCTCTTATCTGTTCGCCATTGACATTCCCATCATCCCACTCAAGTTATTCTAAATGTGAAATACTATTTTTTTACGGGACCTCATTTGTGCATGGGGTCATTATCATGCTGAAACAGGAAAGACCCTTAGCCAAGCTGTTACTACAAAGGTGGAATTATTATCTAGAATCTCATTGCATGCTTGTTACCATGTCGCTCACCCCACCCCCTACCTTTGCCATCT
Source organism: Pseudophryne corroboree (assembly GCF_028390025.1). NCBI lineage: Eukaryota > Metazoa > Chordata > Amphibia > Anura > Myobatrachidae > Pseudophryne > Pseudophryne corroboree. Next base: position 255,221,402 of record NC_086447.1, read on the forward strand.
CTACCTTCCCTACTTCCTGCCCTCAGGCCCCATTTACATGTTCATACCTCATGTCATCTGTCTGTCTCCCCTCTCGCCTAGATTGTAAGCTCCTAGGAGCAGGGTCCTCTTCCCTCCTGTTCTCACAACCCTTTTCTTTAGCACTTCATTGACAGCTTTCACCTACTCAGTGGCCATTTAGCCTGGAATTCCTCTCGCTCAGTCAGTGGCGTCGAGAGGGTGGAAGCGGGCACTCTTTTTAACCGGGCCTGAGCCCGTTGGAGGGGTCTAGCGGGGGCTCGCATCCCGCTGCCCTCCCCCTTCCCTGTTGCTGACAGACGCATGTCGGGTATGGAGAGAGGACTGACTGCTGTTGCAGCAGCCTCTCTCTCCAGCCCAGCACATGGCATACGCTACTGTGTGCTGGGGAGAGAGTCAGCTGCAGTCAGTCCTCTCTCCCTGCGTGATGTGACGAAGGCGAGCGATTGTGCCTGACCGCCCGCTTGCTGGCCGCCACCTAACGGTACTGACACCGGCGCACCCCCGTGCTGTGCGCGGCAACTTTGTGGGTGCCCAGAGGTTGTCTTTAGAGGCCACACCTCCCCATGGTTCACACCCCTCTCAGTAACGGGGCCCGGCAGAGCTGTTGTCACCCCTGATTGCCATTCGCCGATTACTCCCTTGCTCACCTTGCTTCCCAGCTGTTTTGTGTACTGAGAATTGTTATTTGTGCTGGTTTAGGTTTTGCTTACTGTAATGTAATGTTATGTTCTTAGTACCATGTACTGTCTTACTGTTACCAGAGATACGGCACTGCGGACCACTCGTGGTGCCTTATAAATAAAATGAAATAACAATAATAATGCTGTAGCATTAAGATTTCCATGGAAGTAAGGGGCTCATGCCAAACCATGATAAACAGCCTCAGACTACTATTGCTCATCTACCATACTTTATAGCTGTCATCGTGACTTGCGCAGCAAGTGCCCTCCTGACATCCGCCAAACCCAGATTAGTCCATCAGATGGTGGCACTCCACTACTCTAGATAACAAAGGTGGTGGGATTTATAGTCCAGCCTGTGGTTGACATGGTAGTCTGCGGCTTGGTACACAAGGAAACCCAATTCATTATGCTCCCAATACACCGTTTTTGTGCTTTATTGCTTCCTGAAGCACTTTAGAACTCTGTAAAGAGTATTGCGACTAAAGGCAGGCATTCTTTATGTGCTACATGCTAAACCACTCAGTTTTCCAGCACTTACAGATGACTGTTGCAGTTCTAGCAAGGCAGAAATGTGATAAACTTGTACATAAGGTGCCATCCTATGAGAGTGCCACATTAAAGGTCACTGAGCTCTTCAGTATGACCTATTCTTCTCTAATGATTGACTATGGAAGACTGCATAGCTGTCTGCTCAGTGATAGGCACCTCTTAGCTATGGCTGTAGATGAAATCGCCAAACACAGTTTTCTTTTGCTCGAGGTTAGAGCCCCTCTCTCTATATATATATATATGTATCCATATATTGCTGCACTGCTTACACTCATCAAAAATAAATTCTGTTCTCACTCTGTATTATAAATAAAGGATATTTCAAACTTCAACCGGCTCTGGAAGTGGAGGACGCCTAACACATACAACTAAGGACTTAGCATAGACTAACAAATGACGTAAAGTGTAATCGTCACAATTATAGGTATTAAAATAACAATGAAAATGTGGCATTTGGGCCGAATGCAGATCTGATCGCTCCTCTGCATTCAGATAACCGCCGCCCATAGAAAGTGAAAACCCGTTCTGTGCAAGTGTGCGAATGTGCATACGCCGTGCAAAAACGTCGCCAGACAGCGGACATCTGCAAATCCGTTTGCAACTCACTCACCATCGAATGATTTTTCCAGTCTGTGCATAGCCCAGGACTTACTCCTACAGTGCAAAAGAAACAGGCTGATCGGGTCTGGAGCTGACGTCACATAGCCTCCCAGAAAACGCTTTGGCACACCTGCGTTTTTCCGGACACTCCCAGAAAACGGCCAGTTACCTCCCACAAACGCCGCTTCCTGTCAATCAACTTGCGTACGCCTAGCGATTGAAGTTTTCGCACCATTCTTTTCGCAGATTGACCTCGCGCGTGCGCATTGGGATCCATACACATGCACAGTCAATCGATAATCGCTCGCCAAGCGAAATCACACAACAGCGATCAGGTCTGAATAAGGCACCTTGTTACATTATGGAGACTCACACAGTGTATGTGGGCACAAAGGAACTTCTCCAGGTTGTCTTTTTCCACAAATTCAAACAACAGGAGCTGTCAATTGAAACAAATTGTTGATGAAATGACACACAGTTTCAATGACAAAACAGTAAAAATAAGAATTTACTCACCGGTAATTCTATTTCTCGTAGTCCGTAGTGGATGCTGGGTACTCCGTAAGGACCATGGGGAATAGACGGGCTCCGCAGGAGACTGGGCACTCTTTAAAGAAATATTAGGTACTATATCTGGTGTGCACTGGCTCCTCCCTCTATGCCCCTCCTCCAGACCTCAGTTAGGGAAACTGTGCCCGGAAGAGCAGACATTACTAGGAAAGGATTTGGAATCCAGGGTAAGACTCATACCAGCCACACCAATCACACCGTACAACTTGTGATAACTATACCCAGTTAACAGTATGAACAACAGCTGAGCCTCATTCAACAGATGGCTCAGAACAATAACCCTATAGTTAAGCAATAACTATGGCCCTCATTCCGAGTTGATCGGTCGCAAGGCGAATTTAGCAGAGTTACACACGCTAAGCCTACGCCTACTGGGAGTGTATCTTAGCTTCTTAAAATTGCGACCGATGTAATCGCAATATTGCGATTACAAACTACTGAGCAGTTTCTGAGTAACTTCAACCTTACTCTGCCTGTGCGATCAGTTCAGTGCTTGTCGTTCCTGGTTTGACGTCACAAACACACCCAGCGTTCGCCCAGACACTCCTCCGTTTCTCCAGCCACTCCTGCGTTTTTTCCGGAAACGGTAGCGTTTTCAACCACACGCCCATAAAACGCCGTGTTTCCGCCCAGTAACACCCATTTCCTGTCAATCACATTACGATCGCCGGAGCGACGAAAAAGCCGTGAGTAAAAATACTATCTTCATTGTTAAATTACTTGGCGCAGTCGCAGTGCGAATATTGCGCATGCGTACTAAGCGGATTTTCATTGCGATGCGATGAAAAATACAGAGCGAACAACTCGGAATGAGGGCCTATATACAAGTATTGCAGAAGTCCGCACTTGGGACGGGCTCCCAGCATCCACTACGGACTACGAGAAATAGAATTACCGGTGAGTAAATTCTTATTTTCTCTGACGTCCTAGTGGATGCTGGGTACTCCGTAAGGACCATGGGGATTATACCAAAGCTCCCAAACGGGCGGGAGAGTGCGGATGACTCTGCAGCACCGAATGAGCAAACTCAAGGTCCTCCTCAGCCAGGGTATCAAACTTGTAGAATTTTGCAAACGTGTTTGATCCCGACCAGGTAGCAGCTCGGCAAAGTTGTAAAGCCGAGACCCCTCGGGCAGCCGCCCAAGAAGAGCCCACCTTCCTCGTGGAATGGGCTTTTACTGATTTAGGATGCGGCACTCCAGCCGCAGAATGTGCAAGTTGAATCGTGCTACAGATCCAGCGAGCAATAGCCTGCTTAGAAGCAGGAGCACCCAGCTTGTTGGGTGCATGCAGGATAAACAGCGAGTCAGTTTTTCTGACTCTAGCCGTCCTGGAAACATAGATTTTCAGGGCCCGGACTACGTCCAGCAACTTGGAAGCCTCCAAGTCCAGAGTAGCCGCAGGCACCACAATAGGTTGGTTCAAATTAAACGCTGATACCACCTTAGGGAGAAATTGGGGACGAGTCCTCAATTCTGCCCTGTCCATATGGAAGATCAGATAGGGGCTTTTACATGACAAAGCCGCCAATTCTGACACACGCCTAGCCGAAGCCAAGGCCAAAAGCATGACCACTTTCCACGTGAGATACTTCAACTCCACGGTCTGAAGTGGCTCAAACCAATGTGATTTTATGAAATCCAACACAACGTTGAGATCCCAAGGTGCCACTGGAGGCACAAAAGGGGGCTGAATATGCAGCACTCCTCTAACAAACGTCTGAACTTCAGGCAGTGAAGCCAGTTCTTTTTGAAAGAAAATAGACAGGGCCGAAATCTGGACTTTTATGGATCCCAATTTTAGGCCCATAGTCACTCCTGACTGTAGGAAGTGCAGAAATCGACCCAGCTGAAATTCCTCTGTTGGGGCCTTCATAGCCTCACACCAAGCAACATATTTTCGCCATATGCGGTGATAATGTTTTGCTGTCACATCCTTCCTAGCTTTTATCAGCGTAGGAATGACTTCAACCGGAATGCCCTTTTCCATCAGGATCCGGCGTTCAACCGCCATGCCGTCAAACGCAGCCGCGGTAAGTCTTGGAACAGACAGGGCCCCTGCTGCAGCAGGTCCTGTCGGAGCGGCAGAGGCCAAGGGTCCTCTGAGATCATTTCTTGTAGTTCCGGGTACCAAGTTCTTCTTGGCCAATCTGGAACGATGAGTATAGTTCTTACTCCTCTCTTTCTTATTATCCTCAGTAACTTTGGTATGAGAGGAAGAGGAGGGAACACATAAACCGATTGGTACACCCACGGTGTCACTAGAGCGTCCACAGCTATTGCCTGAGGGTCCCTTGACCTGGCGCAATATCTTTTTAGCTTTTTGTTGAGGCGGGACGCCATCATGTCAACCTGTGGCCTTTCCCAACGATTTACAATCAGCTGGAAGACTTCTGGATGAAGTCCCCACTCTCCCGGGTGGAGGTCGTGCCTGCTGAGGAAGTCTGCTTCCCAGTTGTCCACTCCCGGAATGAACACTGCTGACAGTGCTATCACGTGATTCTCCGCCCATCGGAGAATCCTTGTGGCTTCTGCCATTGCCATCCTGCTTCTTGTGCCGCCCTGTCGGTTTACATGGGCGACCGCCGTGATGTTGTCTGACTGAATCAGCACCGGTTGGTTTTGAGGCAGGGGTTTTGCTTGGCTTAGGGCATTGTAAATGGCCCTTAGTCCCAGAATATTTATGTGTAGGGAAGTCTCCTGACTCGACCATTGTCCTTGGAAGTTTCTTCCCTGAGTGACTGCCCCCCAACCTCGGAGGCTTGCATCCGTGGTCACCAGGACCCAGTCCTGAATGCCGAATCTGCGGCCCTCGAGAAGATGAGCACTCTGCAGCCACCACAGCAGAGACACCCTGGCCCTCGGGGACAGGGTCATCAACCGATGCATCCGAAGATGCGATCCGGACCACTTGTCTAACAGATCCCACTGAAAGATCCTTGCATGGAACCTGCCAAAGGGAATTGCATCGTAAGAAGCTACCATCTTTCCCAGAACTCGCGTGCAGTGATGCACCGACACCTGTTTTGGTTTCAGGAGGTCTCTGACCAGAGATGACAACTCCTTGGCCTTCTTCTCCGGGAGAAACACCTTCTTCTGTTCTGTGTCCAGAATCATACCCAAGAACAGCAGACGCGTCGTAGGAACCAGCTGCGACTTTGGGATATTCAGAATCCAGCCGTGCTGTGGTAGCACTTCCTGAGATAGTGCTACTCCGACCAACAACTGCTCCATGGACCTCGCCTTTATAAGGAGATCGTCCAAGTACGGGATAATTATAACTCCCTTCTTTCGAAGGAGTATCATCATTTCGGCCATTACCTTGGTAAATACCCTCGGTGCCGTGGACAGACCAAACAGCAACGTCTGGAATTGGTAATGGCAGTCCTGTACCACAAATCGGAGTTACTCCTGGTGAGGTGGGTAAATGGGGACATGTAGGTAAGCATCCTTGATGTCCAGTGATACCATATAATCCCCCTCTTCCAGGCTTGCAATAACCGCCCTGAGCGATTCCATTTTGAACTTGAACTTCCTTATATAAGTGTTCAAGGATTTCAAATTTAGAATGGGTCTCACCGAACCGTCTGGTTTCGGTACCACAAACATTGTGGAATAGTAACCCCGTCCCTGTTGAAGGAGGGGAACCGTGGATTATCACCTGCTGGAGGTACAGCTTGTGAATTGCTGCCAGTACTACCTCCCTTTCCTTGGGAGTAGCTGGCAAGGCTGATTTGAGGTAACGGCGAGGGGGAGACGTCTCGAACTCCAGCTTGTATCCCTGAGATACCACTTGTAGAACCCAGAGATCCACCTGTGAGCGAACCCACTGGTCGCTGAAGTTCCGGATACGGGCCCCCACCGCACATGGCTCCACCTGTGGAGCCCCAGCGTCATGCGGTGGACTTAGTGGAAGCAGGGGAGGATTTTTGTTCCTGGGAACTGGCTGTCTGGTGCAGCTTTTTCCCTCTACCCCTGCCTCTGGGCAGAAAGGACGCACCTCTGACCCGCTTGCCTTTGATAATACGGTGCTTTCTTAGGCTGTGAGGGAACCTGAGGTAAAAAAGTCGATTTCCCAGCTGTTGCTGTGGATACGAGGTCCGAGAGACCGTCCCCAAACAATTCCTCACCCTTATAAGGCAAAACCTCCATGTGCCTTTTAGAATCAGCATCACCTGTCCACTGCCGAGTCCATAATACTCTCCTGGCAGAAATGGACATTGCATTAATTCTAGATGCCAGCCGGCAAATGTCCCTCTGTGCATCCCTCATATATAAGACTACGTCTTTAATATGCTCTATGGTTAGCAAAATAGTGTCCCTGTCAAGGGTATCAATGTTATCTGACAGGGAATCAGACCATGCTGCTGCAGCACTACACATCCATGCTGAAGCAATAGCAGGTCTCAGTATAGTACCCGAGTGTGTATACACAGACTTCAGGATAGCCTCCTGCTTTCTATCTGCAGGCTCCTTTAAGGCGGCCGTATCCTGAGACGGCAGTGCCACCTTTTTTGATAAGCGTGTGAGCGCCTTGTCCACCCTAGGGGATGTCTCCCAGCGTAACCTATCCGTTGGCGGGAAAGGGTACGCCATTAGTAACCGCTTAGAAATCACTAGTTTCTTATCTGGGGAACCCCACGCTTCTTCACACAATTCATTTAACTCATCAGATGGGGGAAAAGTCACTGGCTGCTTTTTCTCCCCAAACATAATACCCTTTTTTGTGGTAACCGGGTTAATGTCAGAAATGTGCAACACATTTTTCATTGCCGTAATCATGCATCGGATGGCCCTTGTGGATTGTACATTTGTCTCATCCTCGTCGACACTGGAGTCAGACTCCGTGTCGACATCTGTGTCTGCCATCTGAGGTAGCGGGCGTTTTTGAGCCCCTGATGGCCTCTGAGATGCCTGGGCAGGCGCGGGCTGAGATGCCGGCTGTCCCAAAGCTGCGTCATCGAACCTTTTATGCAAGGAGTTGACACTGTCGGTTAATACCTTCCACATATCCATCCACTCTGGTGTCGGCCCCGCAGGGGGCGACATCACACTTATCGGCACCTGCTCCGCCTCCACATAAGCGTCCTCATCAAACATGTCGACACAGCCGTACCGACACACCGCACACACACACACAGGGAATGCTCTGACTGAGGACAGGACCCCACAAAGTCCTTTGGGGAGACAGAGAGAGAGTATGCCAGCACACACCAGAGCGCTATATAACAGAGGGATTTACACTAGTACAAAGTGAATTTTCCCCCCAATAGCTGCTTATTATCACAACTGCGCCAAAATTTATGTGCCCCCCCTCTCTTTTTTACCCTTTCCGTAGTGTATACTGCAGGGGAGAGCCTGGGGAGCGTCCTTCCAGCGGAGCTGTGAAGAGAAAATGGCGCTGGCTGTGCTGAGGAAGATAGCCCCGCCCCTTCAGCGGCGGGCTTCTCCCGCTTTTTTAATAATATTTATGGCGGGGGATTAGGCACATATACAGTTTAGAACTGTATTATGTGCATTTTGCCAAGTAAGGTATACAAATTGCAGCCCAGGGCACCCCCCCCCAGCGCCCTGCACCCACCAGTGACCGGAGTGTGTGGTGTGCTGTGGGAGCAATGGCGCACAGCTGCAGTGCTGTGCGCTACCTTATTGAAGACCGGAGTCCTCAGCCGCCGATTTTCTCTGGAATCTTCCGTCTTCTGGCTCTGCAAGGGGGACGGCGGCGCGGCTCCGGGAACGGACGATCGAGGTCGGGCCCTGTGTTCGATCCCTCTGGAGCTAATGGTGTCCAGTAGCCTTAGAAGCACAAACTAGCTGCAAGCAGGTAGGTTTGCTTCTCTCGCCTAAGTCCCACGTAGCAGTGAGTCTGTTGCCAGCAGATCTCACTGAAAATAAAAAACCTAACAAATACTTTCTTTTTTAGTGAGCTCAGGAGAGCCCACTAAGTGCATCCAGCTCTGGCCGGGCACAGATTCTAACTGAGGTCTGGAGGAGGGGCATAGAGGGAGGAGCCAGTGCACACCAGATATAGTACCTAATCTTTCTTTAAAGAGTGCCCAGTCTCCTGCGGATCCCGTCTATTCCCCATGGTCCTTACGGAGTACCCAGCATCCACTAGGACGTCAGAGAAATAATGATCTGCTCTAATTATGTAGAAATGGTGGGGTAAATGAAATAGGGTGCGAGAAGCCAGAGCTTCTGGTGTTTGTTCGAGAATGCCCATATTTTTAAAGCGGCAACCATTTACAAGGCTAAACCAACCTGGTTTTGCCTTGTAAATGATTTCCGCTTTAAAAATAGGGCTACTCTGAAACTGCACAAAATCTTTTTGCTGCGCTCAGCTGCAAAGGCGTTCACATACTTGCAAAGCGATAATACACTCCCCCGTGGGCGGCGACTATGTGTTTGCACGGCTGCTTAAAGTAGCTAGCGAGCGGATGATCCCCTAAGGGCCTAATTCAGACCTGATCACAGCAGCAAATTTGTTAGCAGATGGGCAAAACCATGGGGGTCATTCAGAGTTGATCGCTCGCTAGCTACTTTTAGCAGCCGTGCAAACTCATAGCCCACGGGGGAGTGTATTTTCACTTTGCAAGTGTGCGTACGCCTTTGCAGCCGAGCGCTGCAAAAACATTTTATGCAGTTTCAGAGTAGCTCTGGACTTACTCAGCCCTTGCGATCACTTCAGTCTTTTTGGTGCCAGAATTGATGTCAGACACCCGCCCTGCAAACACCTGGACACCCCTGCATTTTTCCAAACACTCCCAGAAAACGGTCAGTTGACACCAATAAACACCCTCTTTCTGTCAATCACCTTGCATTCGGCTGTGCGAATGGAATCTTTACTAAATCCAACGCCAAGCATCAATCCTTTTTGTACCTGTATGACGCGCTTGCGCATTGCGGTGCATACGCATGCACAATTTTGCTTTTTTTTTACCTGAATGCTGCGCTGTGAAAATCGTCAGCGAGCGATCAACTCGGAAAGACCCCCTATGTACACTGCAGTGGGGGCAGATATAGCATGTGCAGAGAGAGATATATTTTGGGTGAGTTATATTGTTTCTGTGCAGGGTAAATACTGGCTGCTTTCTTTTTACACTGCAATTAGATTTCAGTTTGAACACACCCCACCCAAATCTCTCTCTCTCTCTGCACATGTTACATCTGCCCCCCCTCCCCCTGCAGTGAACTTGGTTTTGCCCATTGGCTAACAAATTTGCTGCTGCGATCAGATCTGAATTAGGCCCTAAGGTCGGAAGAGTGGGTTGGTCCCAGTGGGAAAATCTCCATTTCCATTCTAGACCACCATAGTGTCGGGAGTTAGGTAATTGGCAGGCAGTTGGGCAGTAGGCTTGTGGGCTTGGTATGGAAGGGGTACCAGCTTAAATCTTACCTAGGGCACCCAATTGGTCAGGGTCAGCCATTCTCTCACCACTTGTGAGTTATACTTGTGCTTAGGGCATAACATAAAAAATACAGTGTATGCACTGTTTATTTGTCGTGCACTATGCAGCATTGGAGAATGTGCGTTATGGGAGCAGTTATATATACATACCTTTTCTGTAAAATTATCGGTTTTGTAGTCAGGGCTCTCTGTGAAATATGAATCACTGGTGATGAGGCAAATTGTAGCTCTCTTCATTTCTCCTGCTGTCCAAAGAATATAGGCAAGAGATGCTGCCAGGGCTCTTTCTTGTTGTTTTTGGCTTAATTCTGCTAAACTAAAAGAAATGAAAATATTAATGATTTAGGGACATATATGGGATTCAGGGAAGATTTGTCCCAGGAATGTAGAAAATATTTCCTGATTTTGTTACATTCTTTCCTGTTACCTGCATCCACCTTTGATTTGTGTTTCAAAAGCCTACTAGGTTTTCAGAAGGTTTTCATAACTGGTCAGTAGCCACAGCAACTGTGAGAGCCTTGTTACATACAGCACTGTACTGCCCCACGCAGGGACCTGAGCACCAGTGCATCTGAAGTACTGGCCTTCCACTAACCCTGCCAGGGGTGTGGATCATAGGGTCAACCACACTTAGGTTGACCACTATTGACCGACAGTGACTAGGTCGACACCTGAAATAGATTGACATGGTCATTAGATCGACATGAGCAAGGTCGACATGGAAAAAGGTTGACATTGTTTTTTTAAAAAATGGTGCCGTTTTCTTGGTAAAGTGACTGGGAACCCCAATTAGTGCACCGTGTCCCCTCGCATGGCTTGCTTCACTCGCCGTGCTTTGGGCAAGGTTACTATCCCCAATTGCAGTTCACGTGGATCGTAAAGTATGAAAAAGTTCAAAAAATGAAAAACAAAAATGTGAAAAACTCATGTCAACCTTTTTCCATGTCGACATTTTTCCAGGTCGACCTAGTGGCCACATCGACCTATAGATCATGTCGACCTAATGCATCATGTCGACCAATAGTGGTCGACCTAATGACTGTCGACCTAAGTGTGGTCGACCTAAAGACCGGATACCCCCTGCCACTACTCTTCCTTCCCTTCCTCATCTTCTACACACATTGGTGCTCATTACTAGTGTTGGGGCTACTAACCTTATCAGTATCTTCTTACTATTGATCATTATTGTTGTTGTCATCATTTCCTCAAGTGAGAGACAAATTTGCCGGCACTCTTATTATAAAGGAACTTAGTATATGTCTCTATTATTAACTTTATATTCTAATATTACATAGTGACATGTTCAACCTGCTTCTAATTTTCACTGTTGATATGACACCATTGTTGAGTCTACCATTGTCACCAATGTTATTGTTGATTCTTCCATTGAAACCTGTAATTAAATGTCATTGTTGAATGTTATATACTATACTATAATGCTATATATGTTAATCTTCTACTCAAGAATTGCATTACGGTCTCCATACGTGTTATTTGTATTGTATAATTACAGTCATGTAAACCACTTTATTCTTGCAGAGGACAGTATCCTTTCCTTAACTCAGTGGTTCCCAAACTGTGTGCCTAGGCACCCTGGGGTGCCTCAGGACACTTGAAGGGGTGCCTTGGATTGGTGGTCCAGGACAAAGTTAAATTATTTATGATCAGTGTAATAGGCAAAACCAGTGCTGGTGGCTGCCAATCAGACAATATGTGGACAAACAGAAGCAAATCCTGTCCCACACCACACAACAGAACCTAAGGATGACATATAAACACAATTTACTTCATTTAATATTTATTCTAAATCGCTCAATAAAAAAGTTTTGGCATAGGGGTGCCGTGAAAACAATTCTGATACTCTAGAGCGCCGTGATTCAAAAAAGTTTGGGAACCACTGCCTTAACTCATCATCTATTAAATGAATGGTTTTCCAGTTATCAGACCATGTAATAAACATTCCTGAAAAAACCCACAAGAACATAACCACACTAAATGAAACATTATTTGTAATATTGCAAAACGCTTTTTCCCGAATTACAGTCCTGATATGATACAATCGCTCCTTACTTGTCATGCGGAGGTGCCACAGCCAGCACTCTATATTTTGGCTCTAGATTTACTGCTCAAACAAAAAGAAAGTGTATATGTTTGTGATGCACTGCAAGTGTTTTTTCTTTTTTATATTAAAACACACATTTTAAAGACCAATAAGAGAAATGTTATGATCAGGAATAATTAATGTAGGAAAATATTGTTGTTTTGCACAGCTTGTGTTATTTCAAATACATTTCCATTTTAATAAAGAAACACCCACAATATATATCATAATGTTATGTTTTTCATGAAAATTACTTTTTTTTATATAATTTGTTTTATGAGACAAAGTAATCTCCAAAAATATTGCTATTCTTCAGCCAGTGCCCCCTTACTGATTCATTACAATAATGTTTCCTGTATTAACGAAGCCAAACAAGCTGAAACAGTCTAGGGATGAAGAACAGTGGGATGTATGTTCATATGTATATATCTTTGCCTACTCTGTGGCTGATACTGTAGAGTTGTACACAAGTTACAGTAGTTTGACGGATGTTTCTTGAGTGTATTCATACTGCGTCTGCTCTGGAGCAGAGTATACACAAGCAAGTGCAATGCACAGCCTTATATAAATCGACTGCATCTTCACTTGTGACTGAATGAGTTTAACTTTGATGTAACGGGAAGGAGGGGGGGGGGCAGTGGCGGATCCAGAGGGGGGGGGGGGCACTCGGGCCCGTGCCCCCCCTGTCATTTGTGGCCTCCGTCCCCGGCGCCGCACAGGGAGATGATGGGCGCCCGCTGAGATTGTGTTACCAGCGGGCGCCCGTCTCTCCTCACCGAAAGCCGGAGGCAGGAGCTCAGTACTGTCACTGTGTGGCGTGCGCTATGGGAGAGATGTCAGTCATGACGTCTCTCTCATAGTGCTGAGGAGAGGACGCCAAGAGAGGAGTACTGCAGCGGTCTGGAAGCGGGAACGGGGCTCGGTAAGTATGATTTAATTTTTTTCTTCCTTAGTGCAGCGGGGGCAGCTACTGGGTGCAAACTACGGGGGGACATTACTACTGGGGGGGGGCATCAACAAGGGGCATTACTACTGGGGGGGGCATTACAACTGGGGCAAACTACTGGGGGCATTATTACTGGGGGGCATCTACTGGGGGTATTACTACTGGGGGGTCATCTATTGGAGGCATTACTACTGGGGGCAGCTACTGGGGACATTTTTACTGGGGGGCATCTACTGGGGGCAAACTACTGGGGGATATTATTACTGGTGGCATCTACTGGGTGTATTACAAATGGGGGCATTATTACTGGGGAGCATCTACTGGGGGCATTACTACTGGGGGGTCATCTATTGGGGGCAAACTCCTAAGGGGCATTACTACTGGGGGCAAACTACTGGAGGACATTATTACTGGGGGGCAGCTACTGGGGGACATTATTACTGGGGGGCATCTACTGGGGCCAAACTAATGGGGGCTAAACTACAAGGGGGGCAGAACTACAGGGGCTAAACTACAATGGTGCAAACTACAGGGGGGCATTACTACAGGGGCTAAACTACAAGCAGGCAAACTATTGGGGGCATTACCACTGCGAGGCTAAACTAAAGGGGGGGGGTAAACTACTGGGGTCATAACTGCAGGGGCATTACCACTGGGGGCATAACTACTAGGGCGCTAAATGACTGGGGGCATTACTACAGGCAACATTACTACTGGGGGCAATACGGGCATTGCATAAGGGGCACCACTACTATGGGGTCTATATAAGGGGCACTACCAGTACAGTGGACATTGCATAATGAGCGCTACAACTGTGGGCATTGTATAAGAAGCGCCACCTCACATGCACCGAAGCCGCACGCAAATGTACTTGCCCCTACCATGGTGCCCCCCTATCATTTTCTTCAGGATCCTCCCCTGGGGGGGGGGGGGGGGGGAGGGAGGGTTGTTCCCACATAGGCGAAACCCAAATATGGCATGTAGACTGATTTGTGCAGAATTATTCCACCAAGAATAGGGCTGGTGTAAGTGTGCAATGATGATGATGATGGGTATGAAATGAAATGTACAGATAGGGAGCAGCCTAGCTGCATACAGGAGAATATACACATTTAGGTCTGTGCGCACTATGCAATTATGGACGACTTTCCACTCTCTACCATCCCATATCTCTTACCTGCTTAAAGAGCCGTGGTCACATTCCTTCTTCTGAAACAACAGGTACTTAATGATGTGTGCCTGCACCACCAGCTGAATGGATCTTGCTCCACCCTTTAAGGAAACTCAGTTTATTTATATAATTTTATATATATATATATATATATATTACACACACACACACACACACACACACACACACACACACACACACACACACACACACACACACATCACACATATACTTGGCATTGAGACGCACAGTATCAGAAATGTCCTAGAAATGTGCAAGGTGTTCCTGGGAGGTAGCTCTTCGGATGCACGTAAATGGTCTGTCTTATGAGCGTGTTATGAGAGTATGGCGTTGTGTCGCTGAACTGGTTGCATATACAGGGGCTGATTCAGAGATGGGCATAAATGTTGGCGCTGCATCTATGTATACAGTGACAATATGCAAATGCCACCGGTTGCCCACTGCCGGCTTCACTAGCCACTGGCTGCTTATGAAGACACAGCATTGGGACAACATCGTGACCATCAGTCGCAGCATCAGACCTCTGAGTAACCCTTAAGGCTACACAGGATGTCCGACAAAATGATGCTGCTTGGACCAGTGAACCTGCATCCAAAGATGCAGTTAATGGTTTGGTATGTCCGTTAACTGGGTCCGACATGCCTCCATTTTCTGGAATGCACCTGCAGCTTGTCAATCAGTCTACAGCTAATAGGGCACAGCGACCGGAGCCGCAGCATCATCATGAGACATGCATGCACTGCAGCACTGGCACAAGCGCAATCCCGTAAACATTGGTCAATTGCGAACAAATCGGGGCTGAATCAGCTCCACGTATATACTTAATTGCTCACAGTGGAGGACATACTTAAAAAATCTGCACCTGCCATAGAGCTGATGCAAGTTTAGATGATGCAACAAATGGTGGAGTCTAGAGATGCACCAAGCAGTATTATAGCATCTTCAGATGCTCAAGTGGGCGTGTCACATCATGCACAATCAGATGTGCGTTGATACTAGCATTAGCACAAAGTCGCAGATGTGACTACAGCAGAAAATACTAAAGCGGTCAGAATCAGGCCCTATATCTTTCCAACCGTCCACCTTCTGGCACCAGCAGCCAGAATCCTTGCATCTTAATGGCAGCCCATCCCAGGCATTATTATCAATACTGGGTGGTTTGTAAGTGTACAACTGTAGGATGTGTGTACTCAACTACCAGTCCACCCACCAGAATGAGCTGCTGAGTATAGAATGTCTGTATGCCCACCTCCTGGAGCTTCACAGACAGTAGAGAAAGATGTCTGTCTTAGGAGTTCTTTAAGGACTGCACCGGATATAGTCAAAATGATAACAGTGGTGAACACTACTAGAATCTACCTAAACACAGATATAATTTTGGATTCCAGTTTGGATGATAAATTGAATCCTTCTTGCTTTATGAGTGGGTGCAAGCCAGCCAACCTTACTGGTGAACATTCTGTATGATTAATATCAATTAGTAGTCAATCGGCAGTGGCTAAAATCCATTAGGCTCATCTTGTCAGTACTTATTCCATTGATCCACAGTAACACACTAACTTTGTGTCAATGTGATCTGTCTCTGAAGTTGAGTTATTAGCAGCTGGATCTGTCCAATATGTCACCTGTGCATGGCATCACCGGCCACAAATCTGACAGCTCAAGTCATACTAAGTGTCATTTTACCCTCTATAAGCAGCATTAAGGTGTTATACTTCCTACTAGAGAAATTAACAATCAATCTAAACTCTTCCCCAAAGAAATTTAATAGATCAGTTAATAAAAAAAAAAAATCAAAGTAAGCATAAACTACAGTATTCTATGGCTTATTATTGCACCCTCTTTTTTCTTATCCTCTACCACTCAGTTTAGTATAGCATCTGTATACGTCACTCGTGGGAAAAGTTCATTCATAGAGGTGCAGAAATCTTTGCTTATGTTTCAAACATGCATCAGTGAATATTATTGTGAAATACACCGGTTTCTATGGAGAAGTGCATGGACTAAAGGGCCCCATACACTAGAACGATAATGCCCGATTTCAGCCCAATTCGGGCATTCGGGCCGATATATTGGGTGAAATTGGGCATTTTCGTTGTGCTTTACAGCCGATCCGATCCGATGTGCATCGGATCTGATCACCCTACATCCGACATATCACGAGTGCTGCACTCGTGATATGTTGGATCCCGCAGGAATGGATGGGCTAGTAAAAGATACATTGTACGCAAAAGGACAGCATACGATGTATCTTTTACTATTCTGCCGCTCGGGAGGCTGCTGGGAGATTGAGGGGAAATCCTAGACGACATGACGGAACGTCATGTCGTCTTAGTGTATGGGGCCCTTGTAATGTTGTAATGTGCAGAGGTTCAAAAGTTTACTACAACGGTTGGTTGGAGGACACAGGTGGTCACTTGTGAAGTGATGATTGTAAATAGTTTTGCACTGAAGTGCAGAAAAGAGATGTCATATTACAGGATGGTATTATTTATATGAGCAAAGTACACAATGCAATAAAAAAAAACACTTGAAGCCTAGAAAACCATGTAATAAAGACATTCCCTTACTCATGTGACACACAAATGGAACTGAGCAGTGTTTTACAGAGAAAAACGCAAAGTATTAAATTAATGAAAAGTTTGGACCTGAAGTGGTACTGAAGCTGGATTTGTTATGATCCATTTACTGTTTTCACCTTGTGCATTTTCCAGAGTATCCAGCAAAACACAAAACTATGTGACCCCTGTGTGTATTGTGGGGTACCTGGAGCTGCTTGTTCCTTTCCCTCTACTTCCACCCTAGAAGCACCAGTAATATCTTCTTAGAAGTTATAGTAGATTTTCTGGGGACGTTTTTCACAGTGGCTGGGGGGGTTTAACCATACCTTCCTTCTCCACTGCTCTGCATGAAAACGTGTTTGGAGGGGAATAGGGGGGGCTGCCCCAAATGTGCCATGACCCACTGTGAGACGCACATGCACCAGCGATGTATGGTCTCATTCAGTGGGCATGGCCACATCCTCATCATGACATAGACAAGTATTCATAAATTGGAAATGTTGGGAGACATGGTTCAACTACACCACTGTGTGCAGCTATGTTATAGCGTAATAATTGGCATACACTGTAGGCCTGCCATCTTACTGCATAGGGGGTCTATTGATATAGTCTTATGTTCTTTGATGATTACCTTTTCTGCTTCCAATGCATAAGCCAGGTCTGAAAAGGCATCTCTGAACTTGAAAAAGGATTTTTTCCATTCATAGTTGAATGTTTGAAATGCATTTCCAAACAGAAGTTTTCTTATGTCCTATAAATAAAACCATACAATTTAGTATAACTTTCAAAGGGCTTACATTTTAATCATAAACAAAATCTGCTGTCTTTGCATTACCTGCATTACCATGTAGACATCAAGGGAACAGTCTAGGGTAACATCATTTACACACCCCCCCCCCCTTTCCCCGTCAGGTAACACAGGCAAGGGAGGGTAGGTGACCAGTAGTGGAGCTGTGGAACGCAGTTCCCAAGTGCAACATATACTTTGCTTATCCCCTAATATGTAATAGTTTAGCCAGTCAAGCTACTTGACAGAGAAATCAGTGAGTTGAATATAAGAGACGTTGCAGAGCCCAGTGCCCGCCATAAACTGGCACCTAAGGGCAAATATGTTTTGACCTGCATATAAAAAGTTAGGTTGGCCAGTCCTACTGTTCAGTCCATGGAGGACAGCAGGGAGGAATAGAGCATATTAGTGGGGTGATCTTCAGTTTGCCGGCTGTCGGGGTCCCGGTGCACAGTATACCGGTGCCGGAATCCCGATAGCCGGCATACCGACACCGTTTCTCCCTCTTGGGGGTCCACGGCCCCCCTGGAGGGAGAATAGATAGCGTGGCACGTGTAGCGCACCACCGTGCCCGCAAGGGGCTCATTTGCGCGCGCCACGCTGTCGGTATGCCGGCGGTCGGGATACCGGCGCCGTTATGCTGTGCGCCGGGATCCCGGCAGCTGGCATACCATACTACACCCATATTAGTGATGGGGGCATATTTATTAATTTATGTGTTATGCCCCCAAAAATTATGATTCCTTATCACCACAATTTGCAGCAATAAGGAATCCTTATTCGCCTATGTATCTATATACATAGGTGCCGATTTATGTTTTTGCTGGTGGGTGCTCGACAGGAGCGTGAATGAACGGGCGGCTGTGGCAGTGGTTAATGCCCATTACACATTATGCAACACACAGTAATACCCATTACTCATTATGCCACACACCGTAATGCCCATTACGCAATAGCCACACACCGTAATGTCTATTACACATTATGCCACACACCGTAATGCCCATTACACATTATGCAACACACAGTATTATGCCACACACCGTAATGCCCATTACACAATATGCCACACATTGTAATGCCCATTACGCAATATGCCACACACCGTAATGTCTATTACACATTATGCCACACACTGTAATGCCCATTACACATTATTCCACACACTGTAATGCCCATTACGCAATATGCCACACACTGTAACGTCAATTACAAATTATGCCACACACAGTTATGGCCCTGACACCATTTTATGCCCCACACACATTAACGCCCCTTACAAATGATGCTTCTGATTACTTTTAAATTACCTGCCTGTTGTCAGGGGTTTCATGCTCTGGGTTCCATGCTCGCTGGGGGCTCCTGCGCGTTGCCAGGGGTCTCCAGCACATTGCCAGGGGTTTCATGCGCATTGTTAGGGGTCTCCTGCGTGTTGCCAGGGGTTTCATGTGCATTGCCAGGGGCTTAATGCGTGTTTCCAGGGATCTCCTGCACATTGCCAGCAAAGTATGGGAGGGTGGGTGCAGGCGGGCATCACTAAGTATACTGTGCTGCTAGCCCAGGGGCAAATGCAGGATATTCCTGGGGGGTTTCTGTACATGATTGTTAGGAGTAAATGCAGGTTTTGTAGGGGAGGGGTGGTGGGTGAGTTTCATACACATTACATAGAACACATACATGTACACACACACAGAACACATACAAACACACACAAAGACAAATATATAACACACACAAACTCATAAAACACACACACATAGATCACAGACACACCTACATATACAGTATACAGTACCCGTCTCCCCCCCGTGCGCTCAGCCCCCGCAGTGGATTGAGACGCGCTGGGGGCTGCGGAAGGTTTTCCGTACATTGCATGTAAAAAAATACTTAAAATGCCCGCCGTCGGGGAGACGAGCACTAGAGGTCAAATGTGACCTATAGCGTTTGTCTCCTCCTTGTTGGTGGCCATTTTTGGTAGGTCTTTTTTACACAGTAATGTACGGAAGCCCTTCCACAGCCAGCTGCGCATCTCAATCGAATGCGGGAGCTGCGGGGGATGCGGCGGGGGCTAGCTTTAGTGGGTGGATGGTTCCGCGGGTGCTCCTCGATGTCCGTGAGTGCTTGGGCCCGGGAGCACCCACGGAATCGGTGCCTTTGTGTATATATTATATATATATATATATATATATATATATATATATATATACACTGCTCAAAAAATAAAGGGAACACTAAAATAACACATCCTAGATCTGAATGAATGAAATATTCTTATTAAATACTTTGTTCTTTACATAGTTGAATGTACTAACAACAAAATCACACAAAAATTATCAATGGAAATCAAATTTATTAACCCATGGAGGTCTGGATTTGGAGTCACCCTCAAAATTAAAGTGGAAAAACACACTACATGCTGATCCAACTTTGATGTAATGTCCTTAAAACAAGTCAAAATGAGGCTCAGTAGTGTGTGTGGCCTCCACGTGCCTGTATGACCTCCCTACAACCCACACAAGTGGCTCAGCTAGTGCAGCTCATCCAGGATAGCACATCAATGCGAGCTGTGGCAAGAAGGTTTGTGTTTCTGTCAGCGTAGTGTCCAGAGCATGGAGGCGCTACCAGGAGACAGGCCAGTACATCAGGAGACGTGGAGGAGGCCGTAGGAGGGCAACCACCCAGCAGCAGGACCGCTACCTCCGCCTTTGTGCAAGGAGGAACAGCAGGAGCACTGCCAGAGCCCTGCAAAATGAACTCCAGCAAGCCACAAATGTGCATGTGTCTACTCAAACGATCAGAAACAGACTCCATGAGGGTGGTATGAGGGCCCGACGTCCACAGGTGGGGGTTGTGCTTACAGCCCAACACCGTGCAGGACGTTTGGCATTTGCCAGAGAACACCAAGATTGGCAAATTCGCCACTGACGCCCTGTGCACTTCACAGATGAAAGCAGGTTCTCACTGAGCACATGTGACAGAGTCTGGAGACGCCGAGGAGAACGTTCTGCTGCCTGCAACATCCTCCAGCATGACCGGTTTGGCAGTGGGTCAGTAATGGTGTGGGGTGGCATTTCTTTGGGGGGCCGCACAGCCCTCCATGTGCTTGCAAGAGGTAGCCTGACTGCCATTAGGTACTGAGATGAGATCCTCAGACCCCTTGTGAGACCATATGCTGGTGCGGTTGGCCCTGGGTTCCTCCTAATGCAAGACAATGCTAGACCTCATGTGGCTGCAGTGTGTCAGCAGTTCCTGCAAGACGAAGGCATTGATGGTATGGACTCGCCCGCCCATTCCCCAGACCTGAATCCAATTGAGCACATCTGGGACATCATGTCTCGCTCCATCCACTAACGCTACGTTGCACCACAGACTGTCCAGGAGTTGGCGGATGCTTTAGTCCAGGTCTGGGAGGAGATCCCTCAGGAGACCATCCGCCACCTCATCAGGAGCATGCCCAGGCATTGTAGGGAGGTCATTCAGGCACGTGGAGGCCACACACACTACTGAGCCTCATTTTGACTTGTTTTAAGGACATTACATCAAAGTTGGATCAGCCTTTTTCCACTTTAATTTTGAGGGTCACTCCAAATCCAGACCTCCATGGGTTAAAAAATTTGATTTCCATTGATAATTTTTGTGTGATTTTGTTGTCAGCACATTCAACTACTGTATATAAAAAGCAAAGTATTTAATAATAAGAATTTATTCACCGGTAATTCTATTTCTCGTAGTCCGTAGTGGATGCTGGGAACTCCGTAAGGACCATGGGGAATAGCGGGCTCCGAAGGAGGCTGGGCACTCTAGAAAGATTTATGACTACCTGGTGTGCACTGGCTCCTCCCACTATGACCCTCCTCCAAGCCTCAGTTAGGACACCGTGCCCGGACGAGCAGACATAATAAGGAAGGATTTAGAATCCCGGGTAAGACTCTTACCAGCCACACCAATCACACCGTACAACTCGTGATACTATATCCAGTTTGACAGTATGAAAACAACTGAGCCTCTCAACAGATGGCTCAACAATAACCCTTTAGTTAACAGTAACTATGTACAAGTATTGCAGACAATCCGCACTTGGGATGGGCGCCCAGCATCCATTACGGACTACGAGAAATAGAATTACCGGTGAGTAAATTCTTATTTTCTCTAACGTCCTAGTGGATGCTGGGAACTCCGTAAGGACCATGGGGATTATACCAAAGCTCCCAAACGGGCGGGAGAGTGCGGATGACTCTGTAGCACCGAATGAGAGAACTCCAGGTCCTCCTCAGCCAGGGTATCAAATTTGTAGAATTTTGCAAACGTGTTTGCCCCTGACCAAGTAGCTGCTCGGCAAAGTTGTAAAGTCGAGACCCCTCGGGCAGCCGCCCAAGATGAGCCCACCTTCCTTGTGGAATGGGCATTTACAGATTTTGGCTGTGGTATGCCTGCCACAGAATGTGCAAGCTGAATTGTACTACAAATCCAGCGAGCAATAGACTGCTTAGAAGCAGGAGCACCCAGCTTGTTGGGTGCATACAGGATAAACAACGAGTCAGTTTTCCTGACTCCAGCCGTCCTGGAAACATATTTTCAGGGCCCTGACAACGTCTAGCAACTTGGAGTCCTCCAATTCACTAGTAGCCGCCGGCACCACAATAGGCTGGTTCAGGTGAAACGCTGACACCACCTTAGGGAGAAATTGGGGACGAGTCCTCAACTCTGCCCTATCCATATGGAAAATCAGATAAGGGCTTTTACATGATAAAGCCGCTAATTCTGACACTCGCCTGGCTGAAGCCAAGGCTAATAACATGACCACTTTCCACGTGAGATATTTCGGATCCACGGTTTTTAGTGGCTCAAACCAATGTGATTTCAAGAAACTCAACATCACGTTGAGATCCCAAGGTGCCACAGGAGGCACAAACGGGGGCTGAATATGCAGCACTCCTTTTACA
The DNA here is from genome assembly GCF_028390025.1 of Pseudophryne corroboree. Classification (NCBI taxonomy): domain Eukaryota; kingdom Metazoa; phylum Chordata; class Amphibia; order Anura; family Myobatrachidae; genus Pseudophryne; species Pseudophryne corroboree. Next base: position 255,243,762 of record NC_086447.1, read on the forward strand.
AAAGTCTGAACTTCAGGTACTGAAGCTAGTTCTTTTTGAAAGAAAATCGACAGAGCCGAGATCTGTACTTTAATGGATCCTAGTTTTAGGCCCATATCCACTCCTGCTTGCAGGAAATGCAGAAATCGACCTAGTTGAAATTCCTCTGTTGGGGCCTTATTGGCCTCGCACCATGCAACATATTTTCGCCATATGCGGTGATAATGCGTTGCCGTAACATCTTTCCTGGCCTTAATAAGCGTAGGAATGACTTCTTCCGGAATACCCTATTCCTTTAGGATCCGGTGTTCAACCGCCATGCCGTCAAACGCAGCCGCGGTAAGTCTTGGAACAGACAGGGCCCCTGCTGTATCAGGTCCTGTCTGAGCGGTAGAGGCCACGGGTCCTCTGAGAGCATCTCTTGAAGTTCCGGGTACCACGCTCGTCTTGGCCAATCCGGAACCACGAGAATTGTGTTTACTCCTCGCTTTCTTATTATTCTCAATACCTTTGGAATGAGAGGCAGAGGAGGGAACACATAAACCGACTGGTACACCCACGGTGTCACTAGAGCGTCCACAGCTATCGCCTGAGGGTCCCTTGACCTGGCGCAATATCTTTTTAACTTTTTGTTGAGACGGGACGCCATCATGTCCACCTGTGGTTTTTCCCAACGGTTTACCAGCATCTGGAAGACTTCTGGGTGAAGTCCCCACTCTCCCGGGTGGAGGTCGTGTCTGCTGAGGAAGTCTGCTTCCCAGTTGTCCACTCCCGGAATGAACACTGCTGACAGTGCTAGTACATGATTCTCCGCCCATCGGAGAATTCTTGTGGCTTCTGCCATCGCCATCCTGCTTCTTGTGCCGCCCTGTCGATTTACATGGGCGACTGCCGTGATGTTGTCTGACTGGATCAGCACCGGCTGGTGTAGGAGCAGGGCTTTTGCTCGACTTAGGGCATTGTAGATGGCCCTTAGTTCCAGAATATTTATGTGAAGGGAAGTCTCCTGACTCGACCATAGTCCTTGGAAGTTTCTTCCCTGTATGACTGCCCCCCAGCCTCGAAGGCTGGCATCCGTGGTCACCAGGACCCAGTCCTGTATTCCGAACCTGCGGCCGTCTAGAAGATGGGCACTCTGCAGCCACCACAGTAGAGACACCCTGGTTCTTGGAGACAGGGTTATTAAGCGATGCATCTGAAGATGCGATCCGGACCACTGGTCCAATAGGTCCCACTGAAAGATTCTGGCATGGAACCTGCCGAAGGGAATTGCTTCGTAAGAAGCCACCATCTTCCCCAGGACCCGTGTGCAGCGATGCACTGATACTTGTTTTGGTTTCAGGAGGTCTCTGACTAGAGATGACAACTCCCTGGCTTTCTCCTCCGGGAGAAACACTTTCTTCTGGACTGTATCCAGAATCATACCCAGGAACAGTAGCTGTGTCGTCGGAACCAGCTGTGACTTCGGGATATTCAGAATCCAGCCGTGCTGGTGCAGCACCTCCTGAGATAGTGCTAATCCCACCAACAACTGTTCCTTGGACCTCGCTTTTATTAGGAGATCGTCCAAGTACGGGATAATTAAAACTCCCTTTCTTCGAAGGAGTATCATCATTTCCGCCATAACCTTGGTAAATACCCTCGGTGCCATGGACAGTCCAAACGGCAGCGTCTGGAATTGGTAATGGCAATCCTGTACCACAAATCTGAGGTACTCCTGGTGAGGATGGTAAATGGGGACATGTAGGTAAGCATCCTTGATGTCCAGGGATACCATGTAATCCCCCTCGTCCAGGCTTGCAATAACCGCCCTGAGCGATTCCATCTTGAACTTGAATTTCTTTATGTACGTGTTCAAGGATTTCAAATTTAGAATGGGTCTCACCGAACCGTCCGGTTTCGGTACCACAAATAGTGTGGAATAATAACCCCGGCCTTGTTGAAGTAGGGGTACCTTGATTATCACCTGCTGGGAATACAGCTTGTGAATTGCCGCTAGCACCGCCTCCCTGTCTGAGGGAGCAATCGGCAAGGCAGATTTTAGGAACCGGTGGGGTGGGGACGCCTCGAATTCCAGCTTGTACCCCTGAGATACTATTTGCAGGATCCAGGGATCCACCTGTGAGCGAACCCACTGATCGCTGAAATTTTTGAGGCGACCCCCCACCGTACCTGGCTCCGCCTGTGGAGCCCCACCGTCATGCGGCGGACTTGGAAGAAGAAGCGGGGGAGGACTTTTGCTCCTGGGAACCTGCTGTTTGTTGCAGCCTTTTTCCCCTACCTCTGCCTCTGGACAGAAAGGACCCGCCTTTTCCACGCCTGTTTTTCTGGGTCCGAAAGGACTGAACCTGATAAAACGGCGCATTCTTAGGCTGTGAGGGGACATGGGGTAAAAATGCTGACTTCCCAGACGTTGCTGTGGAAACTAGGTCCGAGAGACCATCCCCAAATAATTCCTCACCCTTATATGGTAACACTTCCGTGTGCTTTTTTGAATCCGCATCTCCTGTCCACTGGCGAGTCCATAAGCCTCTCCTAGCAGAAATGGACAATGCACTTACTTTAGATGCCAGTCGGCAGATTTCCCTCTGTGCATCTCTCATATATAAGACTGAGTCTTTTATATGGTCTATGGTTAACAGGATCATGTCTCTGTCTAATGTGTCAATATTTTCTGACAGTTTATCTGACCACGCAGCGGCAGCACTGCACATCCAAGCTGACGCAATAGCTGGCCTAAGTATAATGCCTGTGTGTGTATATACAGACTTCAGGATCGCCTCCTGCTTTCTATCAGCAGGTTCCTTGAGGGCGGCCGTATCCGGAGACGGTAGTGCCACCTTTTTAGACAAACGTGTGAGCGCTTTATCCACTCTAGGGGGTGTTTCCCAACGTGACCTATCCTCTGGCGGGAAAGGGAACGCCATTAGTACCTTCTTAGGAATTACCAATTTTTTATCAGGGAAAACCCACGCTTCTTCACACACTTCATTTAATTCATCTGATGGGGGAAAAACTACGGGTAGTTTTTTCTCTCCAAACATAATACCCTTTTTAGTGGTACCTGTAGTTATATCAGAAATGTGTAACACCTCTTTCATTGCCTCAATCATGCAGTGAATGGCCTTAGTGGGCATCAGGTTAGACTCATCGTCGTCGACACTGGTGTCAGTATCAGTGTCGACATCTGGGTCTGCTTGAGGTAGCGGGCGTTTTAGAGCCCCTGATGACCCATGCGACGCCTGGGCAGGCACGAGCTGAGAAGTCGGCTGTCCCACATTTGGCATGTCATCGATTTTCTTATATAGGGAGTCTATACGTGCACTCATTACTTTCCATAAGCCCATCCACTCAGGTGTCTGCCCCGCAGGGGGTAACATCCCTTCTAAAGGCATCTGCTCCGCCTCCACATCATTATCCTCATCAAACATGTCGACACAGCCGTACCGACACACCGCACACACACAAGGAATGCTCCGAATGAGGACAGGACCCACAAAAGCCCTTTGGGGGGACAGAGTGAGAGTATGCCAGCACACACCAGAGCGCTATATAATGCAGGGACTAACTGAGTTATGTCCCCTATAGCTGCTTTTTTATATAATATATATATTGCGCCTAAATTTAGTGCCCCCCCTCTCTGTTTTTACCCTGTTCTGTAGTGTAGACTGCAGGGGAGAGCCAGGGAGCTTCCTTCCAGCGGATCTGTGAAGGAGAAATGGCGCCAGTGTGCTGCAGGAGATAGCTCCGCCCCTTTTCCGCTGCCTATTCTCCCGCTTTTTTCCATATTCTGGCAGGGGTATTTTCCACATATATAGCCTCTGGGACTATATATTGTGGAGTTTTTGCCAGCCAAGGTGTTATTATTGCTTCTCAGGGCGCCCCCCCCCAGCGCCCTGCACCCTCAGTGACCGGAGTATGAAGTGTGTATGAGGAGCAATGGCGCACAGCTGCAGTGCTGTGCGCTACCTTGGTGAAGACTGATGTCTTCTGCCGCCGTTTTTCCGGACCTCTTCTTGCTTCTGGCTCTGTAAGGGGGACGGCGGCGCGGCTCCGGGACCGAACACCAAGGACTGGGCCTGCGGTCGATCCCTCTGGAGCTAATGGTGTCCAGTAGCCTAAGAAGCCCAATCCGGCTGCAAGCAGGCGAGTTCGCTTCTTCTCCCCTTAGTCCCTCGCTGCAGTGAGCCTGTTGCCAGCAGGTCTCACTGAAAATAAAAAACCTAAATCTATACTTTCTTTCTAAGGGCTCAGGAGAGCCCCTAGTGTGCATCCAACCTCGGCCGGGCACGAAATCTAACTGAGGCTTGGAGGAGGGTCATAGTGGGAGGAGCCAGTGCACACCAGGTAGTCATAAATCTTTCTAGAGTGCCCAGCCTCCTTCGGAGCCCGCTATTCCCCATGGTCCTTACGGAGTTCCCAGCATCCACTAGGACGTTAGAGAAAAGAATATTTCATTCATTCAGATCTAGGATGTGTTATTTTAGTGTTCCCTTTATTTTTCTAGATACATGTGCCTGGGGCAACATAATATCTCACTAGAGCGCTGCAAATGATAAAATGTTAGGGGTGTAAAGAGGCGCAACTAGTGGTGATATAAACTGCCCAATCAACACCAGGTTCTACCTATTAAGTACCAGAAAAGATCAACAAAATGAAGATACAGTAATGTTCAATGGTGCTAAACCTCACAATACTTACCTTATGTTATTTCTCTGGCAACCATATGCAGAACAGCAACTCTGGTGACTAGTGTAGGGAGTGGACTCTCAGTTGTGGTGACTAATTTAGAATGTACTAACTGTACAGAGCTGTTCCACTCTCTGTTCTTTAGTTCACTGAAATGCTTACACTTATTTGCACCATCATTGGTGACATGGAGGAGAGTTATCAGACCGTTTTAAGGGGCTAGAGGAAGTGTTGCCCATAGCAGTGGCAGAACTCCCAGAAGCCATGGAAGCATTAGCCTCCAGTGGGCCAGATGTCAGAGAGATCCATCCATAACCACTGCTTGCACCCTGCTAACTTCAGCAGTGCAGGCAGTGGTTATAGATGGATCCATTACTGTGTGGTCCGGGCAGCCATTTGCCCTTGCCAGCAGCTGCCTGGTACAATAAGAATTTGTGTTTTTTTTATTGAGACAAGAAGTGTTGCTGGATGGAAAGCCAGAAGGGGTACTGGCTGGAGAGACTGCAGGGTTATGGGTGGAGAGACAGAAGGGTTCTGGGTTGGAGAGACAGAAAGGGGTTGGCTGAAGACACTGAAGGAGTCTGGAGAGACAGAAAAGGGCTGGTTGGAACTGGAAAGATATTGAGGGACTGGAGCTGCAGAAACACGGGGAGATGAGGCTGAAAATAACTGGTGGGAAGTGGCTGCAGATTACTGGCAAATTACTTTCTCCATTGCCCCCCTCCCAGATGTGCTACTGAGCATGCGCCATCAGGGAGCACCACCATCTATTTTGCCTCTAGGTAGCTGGTATGAACTTATGTCCCTGGCCCATAATAGCCATACGATACTCAATGGGGTTTAGCCAATTAAAGCCGATCCATTTTTGATGGGTGAAAATGGACGGATATTATGATTACTGACAGATGATTAATAATAGGTGGTATCCTATTACAGGCTAATTTCATCGGCCAAAAATGGACCCACTCCCTCCGTGGTCCCGGAAGTGAGCCGCCAGTCCCATCGCCGCACAAGGAGAATTGCGTCATGACGCACATCCAGCGTCTGTGTATACCCGTTACCATGGCAACACGCTGTTACAATGCCACACTGTAATACATCAAATTACATTCATCAATAATCAAAGCTACAACATATGTAAACTGGCAATATTACAAAGTAACAATAACCAACACCACTCTGCTTAATGCATCTCACAACAAGGCATAGTATAAAAGGGAAAAAGCCTTGCACGGAACAATACACTGTCATACAGCAGTACACATTGCATAAACCATATCTGTACATAACCCATAATATTGCGTAGATAGCAAAAGACCAATTACTACACTATATGCCAATGATAATATGGTTACTGAGCATATTACATAAATCAATAGATAAATAGATGGCTTTAATTAGAGGAAACGTGACTACTGTATATACAGTAGTCATTTAACCCTTTCGGACTAACCACATTTAGTCGATGTGTCTATCGATTTTCACACTCTAATAACATCAAGTTTCTATCACCTCCTTGCCTTGGAATGGGAATATGGTCAATCATATGGTATCTTTAGCTAGCTAGGCTGTGACCTTTTTCAGCGAAGTGGCGTGCCACCGGCTGTTCACTAGTGCCACATCCAATGGCTGCCCTATTGGCCGACCACAGCCATTGGATGTGGCACTAGTGTGGCACTACTGGAGAGTGCCGCGATAGTCACAGGTGGCTCAGTTCGGTGCAGGACTAATGCTATAGTGTCCGTCCAAGATACTGCCAAGCTTTGGGTATTGCTGCGAGGGCACCCACGCAGGTTTGAAATTCTAATGAAGTGCAGGACATTGTGCATATATATATATAATATATATATATATACGTATATATATATATATATATATATATATATACTATTTGCATAATTATTCCTTCTTGTAGGCCATTAAAACCTATATCCCTGCCATGAATAAAAGCAAAGGCTACACTGTTGTCATTCCAATTTGCAAAAATTAGTATTGTCCTATGCAGGCCCACACTTTCAGTGAGCACGTTTACACAGGATTACATGTGTTACATGGGTTATATTTCATGCAGTGTTAGTAAGCCACATCTTTTGTTCTTCTTCATTAAGTCAAGTATTTTTTAAAAGTCTTTGTAAGGTTTTTCTATAAAAGCCTGAAATTGCTGCACCAGAATGTACAGAGTGTGCACGGTGGTGTTACGTTTCTTAACTAGACAGACAATGAAAACATACACCGTAGCTTTGTATAACCACCCACAGCCCCAGAATAACAACCCACAATTTAAAGCCAATGGCTACTGATAAGTGTCAGAAAGCTGAAAAGACATGAGACAGCATATCCATTACTCTCATTAAACTTTCAGTAACATTAGTCTGGTAATCAGAATAGAACATTTCAATTACCAAGGAGACCAGGCCAGTCACTTAGACTCATAAAATATAAGCATGTGTGTGTGTGACTTCTCCTCTTGGGGGGAGATGTACGAAGCCTTGGAGAGTAATAAAGCGGAGAAAGATAAAGTACCAGCCAATCAGCTCCTAACTGCCATGTTACAGGTTGGGCTTGAGAAAGGAGCTGGTTGGTTAATAGTTTATCTCTCTCTCCACATTATCACTCCCCAAGGCTTAGTACATATCCCCCTAGACTGGATATCTACATCTTGCAGTCTTGTACTGTCAGAAAGTACATTCCGAGTTGTTCGCTCGCTAGCTGCTAAAAGCAGCATTGCACACGCTAGGCCGCCGCCCTCTGGGAGTGTATCTTCGCTTAGCAGAATTGCGAACGAAAGAGTAGCAGAATTGCGAATAAATAATTCTTAGCAGTATCTGAGTAGCTCGAGACTTACTCCTACACTGCGATCTGCTCAGCCCGTTTCGTTCCTGGTTTGACGTCACAAACACGCCCTGCGTTCGGCTAGCCACTCCCCCATTTCTCCAGACACTCCTGCGTTTTATCCTGGCACGCCTGCGTTTTTCCGCACACTCCCAGAAAACGGTCAGTTTCCGCCCAGAAACACCCACTTCCTGTCAATCACACTCCGATCACTTCAACGATGAAAATTCTTCGTTCGGACGTGAGTAAATCTACTAAGTTTTGTGCTAAAATACTTAGCGCATGCACACTGCGTACCATGCGCATGTGCATTTTTGCCTTAATCGCTCCGTTGCGAAAATAGTCAATGAGCGAACAACTCGGAATGACCCCCATTGTCCCCTCACTCATACCCCTTTTCCACTAGCTTTTAAAACACGGGTAAATGCGCGGGCGGGCGCATTTGCCCGTGTTTTTTCCTAGTGGAAATGGGTCCACCTGCAAATTCCCCGATCAAGTGATCCGGGAGTCCTACTCGGGTAGCTTGCCGGGTTGAACACGTGTTCAACCCGGTAAGCTGTGTAGTGTGAACGGGAGCCGTGCCGATGCGACACGGTTCCCGTTCACAGTGTATGGAAGGGCGGCACTGGGAGATCATGTGATCTCCCAGCGCCGCCCCTGCCGCGTCACTAACAGCGCCACCAACCCGGCAATATGCCGGGTTGGTGAGTGCCGTGGGAAAGGGGGCTGTAGCACGGGTCGCAGCCGTGTCAGGCTCCAGGCTGCGACCCGTGCTACAGATGGAAAAGGGGTATAAGATGCCTTCTGCTTGAATTCAAATATGTCTCAACTTTAAGGGTTGGCCTAATATCAGATGTAGGAGTTTTTGACTATTGGTCTGTGTTTTTCTTACAAATCAATGTGTACGGCAGGAGTACAGTTGTATTCTTTCATGCAAACAAGAAATCACATTACACAGCAAAATCATTTTTATTGATGGTGTTCTCTCACCCAAGTGCATGAAAAAAGAGTGTATAAATTCCACAAACATGCTCAGTGGTATGTCTCCATGCTCTCCTTAGAAAAGGAATGGCCCCTATATCCCCAACCCCTGGAACAAAAAATAAGATTTCTCTGACGTCCTAGTGGATGCTGGGTACTCCGTAAGGACCATGGGGAATAGACGGGCTCCGCAGGAGACTGGGCACTCTTTAAAGAAAGATTAGGTACTATATCTGGTGTGCACTGGCTCCTCCCTCTATGCCCCTCCTCCAGACCTCAGTTAGAATCTGTGCCCGGCCAGAGCTGGATGCACTTAGTGGGCTCTCCTGAGTTCACTATAAAGAAAGTATTTGTTAGGTTTTTTATTTTCAGTGAGATCTGCTGGCAACAGACTCACTACTACGTGGGACTTAGGGGAGAGAAGCAAACCTACCTGCTTGCAGCTAGCTTGTGCATCTAAGGCTACTGGACACCATAAGCTCCAGAGGGATCGAACACAGGGCCCGACCTCGATCGTCCATTCCCGGAGCCGCGCCGCCGTCCCCCTTGCAGAGCCAGAAGACGGAAGATTCCGGAGAAAATCGGCGGCTGAAGACTCCGGTCTTCAATAAGGTAGCGCACAGCACTGCAGCTGTGCGCCATTGCTCCCACAGCACACCACACGCTCCGGTCACTGGTGGGTGCAGGGCGCTGGGGGGGGGGGGCGCCCTGGGCTGCAATTAGTATACCTTAAGTGGCAAAATGCACATAATACAGTTCTAAACTGTATATGTGCCTAATCCCCCGCCATAATTATTATTAAAAAAGCGGGAGAAGCCCGCCGCTGAAGGGGCGGGGCTATCTTCCTCAGCACAGCCAGCGCCATTTTCTCTTCACAGCTCCGCTGGAAGGACGCTCCCCAGGCTCTCCCCTGCAGTATACACTACAGAAAGGGTAAAAAAGAGAGGGGGAGCACATAAATTTAGGCGCAATTTGTGATATAAGCAGCTATTGGGGGAAAATTCACTTTGTGTATAGTGTAAATCCCTCTGTTATATAGCGCTCTGGTGTGTACTGGCATACTCTCTCTCTGTCTCCCCAAAGGACTTTGTGGGGTCCTGTCCTCAGTCAGAGCATTCCCTGTATGTGTGTGCGGTGTGTCGGTACGGCTGTGTCGACATGTTTGATGAGGACGCTTACGTGGAGGCGGAGCAGGTGCCGATAAGTGTGATGTCGACACCAGAGTGGATGGATATGTGGAAGGTATTAACCGACAGTGTCAACTCCTTGCATAAAAGGTTCGATGACGCAGCTTTGGGACAGCCGGCATCTCAGCCCGCGCCTGCCCAGGCATCTCAGAGGCCATCAGGGGCTCAAAAACGCCCGCTACCTCAGATGGCAGACACAGATGTCGACACGGAGTCTGACTCCAGTGTCGACGAGGATGAGACAAATGTACAATCCACAAGGGCCATGATTACGGCATTGAAAAATGTGTTGCACATTTCGGACATTAATCCGGTTACCACAAAAAAGGGTATTATGTTTGGGGAGAAAAAGCAGCTAGTGACTTTTCCCCCATCTGATGAGTTAAATGAATTGTGTGAAGAAGCGTGGGGTTCCCCAGATAAGAAACTAGTGATTTCTAAGCGGTTACTAATGGCGTACCCTTTCCCGCCAACGGATAGGTTACGCTGGGAGACATCCCCTAGGGTGGACAAGGCGCTCACACGCTTATCAAAAAAGGTGGCACTGCCGTCTCAGGATACGTCCGCCTTAAAGGAGCCTGCAGATAGAAAGCAGGAGGCTATCCTGAAGTCTGTGTATACACACTCAGGTACTATACTGAGACCTGCTATTGCTTCAGCATGGATGTGTAGTGCTGCAGCAGCATGGTCTGATTCCCTGTCTGATAACATTGATTCCCTTGACAGGGACACTATTTTGCTAACCATAGAGCATATTAAAGACGTAGTCTTATATATGAGGGATGCACAGAGGGACATTTGCCGGCTGGCATCTAGAATTAATGCAATGTCCATTTCTGCCAGGAGAGTATTATGGACTCGGCAGTGGACAGGTGATGCTGATTCTAAAAGGCACGTGGAGGTTTTGCCTTATAAGGGTGAGGAATTGTTTGGGGACGGTCTCTCGGACCTCGTATCCACAGCAACAGCTGGGAAGTCGACTTTTTTTACCTCAGGTTCCCTCACAGCCTAAGAAAGCACCGTATTATCAAGTACAGTCCTTTCGGCCTCAGAAAGGCAAGCGGGTTAGAGGCGCGTCCTTTCTGCCCAGAGGCAGGGGTAGAGGGAAAAAGCTGCACCAGACAGCCAGTTCCCAGGAACCAAAATCCTCCCCTGCTTCCACTAAGTCCACCGCATGACGCTGGGGCTCCACAGGTGGAGCTAGGTGCGGTGGGGGCCCGTCTCCGGAACTTCAGCGACCAGTGGGTTCGCTCACAGGTGGATCTCTGGGTTCCACAAGTGGTATCTCAGGGATACAAGCTGGAGTTCGAGACGTCTCCCCCTCGCCGTTACCTCAAATCAGCCTTGCCAGCTACTCCCAAGGACAGGGAGGTAGTACTGGCGGCAATTCACAAGCTGTACCTCCCGCAGGTGATAATCAAAGTTCCCCTCCTTCAACAGGGACGGGGTTACTATTCCACAATGTTTGTGGTACCGAAACCAGACGGTTCGGTGAGACCCATTCTAAATTTGAAATCCTTGAACACTTATATAAGGAAGTTCAAGTTCAAAATGGAATCACTCAGGGCGGTTATTGCAAGCCTGGAAGAGGGGGATTATATGGTATCACTGGACATCAAGGATGCTTACCTACATGTCCCCATTTACCCACCTCACCAGGAGTACCTCCGATTTGTGGTACAGGACTGCCATTACCAATTCCAGACGTTGCCGTTTGGTCTGTCCATGGCACCGAGGGTATTTACCAAGGTAATGGCCGAAATGATGATACTCCTTCGAAAGAAGGGAGTTATAATTATCCCGTACCTGGACGATCTCTTTATAAAGGCGAGGTCCATGGAGCAGTTGTTGGTCGGAGTAGCACTATCTCAGGAAGTGCTGCAACAATATCCCAAAGTCGCAGCTGGTTCCTACGACGCGTCTGCTGTTCTTGGGTATGATTCTGGACACAGAACAGAAGAAGGTGTTTCTCCCGGAGGAGAAGGCCAAGGAGTTGTCATCTCTGGTCAGAGACCTCCTGAAACCAAAACAGGTGTCGGTGCATCACTGCACGCGAGTCCTGGGAAAGATGGTAGCTTCTTACGAAGCAATTCCCTTCGGCAGGTTCCATGCAAGGATCTTTCAGTGGGATCTGTTAGACAAGTGGTCCGGATCGCATCTTCAGATGCATCGGCTGATCACCCTGTCCCCGAGGGCCAGGGTGTCTCTGCTGTGGTGGCTGCAGAGTGCTCATCTTCTTGAGGGCCGCAGATTCGGCATACAGGACTGGGTCCTGGTGACCACGGATGCAAGCCTCCGAGGTTGGGGGGCAGTCACTCAGGGAAGAAACTTCCAAGGACAATGGTCGAGTCAGGAGACTTCCCTACACATAAATATTCTGGAACTAAGGGCCATTTACAATGCCCTAAGTCAAGCAAAACCCCCGCTTCAAAACCAGCCGGTGCTGATTCAGTCAGACAACATCAGGGCGGTCGCCCATGTAAACCGACAGGGCGGCAAAAGAAGCAGGATGGCAATGGCAGAAGCCACAAGGATTCTCCGATGGGCGGAGAATCACGTGATAGCACTGTCAGCAGTGTTCATTCCGGGAGTGGACAACTGGGAAGCAGACTTCCTCAGCAGGCACGACCTCCACCCGGGAGAGTGGGGACTTCATCCAGAAGTCTTCTAGCTGATTGTAATACGTTGGGAAAGGCCACAGGTGGACATGATGGCGTCCCGCCTCAACAAAAAGCTAAAAAGATATTGCGCCAGGTCAAGGGTCCCTCAGGCGATAGCTGTGGACGCTCTAGTGACACCGTGGGTGTACCAGTCGGTTTATGTGTTCCCTCCTCTTCCTCTCATACCAAAGGTACTGAGGATAATAAGAAAGAGAGGAGTAAGAACTATACTCATCGCTCCGGATTGGCCAAGAAGAACTTGGTACCCGGAACTACAAGAAATGATCTCAGAGGACCCTTGGCCTCTGCCGCTCCGACAGGACCTGCTACAGCAGGGGCCCTGTCTGTTCCAAGACTTACCGCGGCTGCGTTTGACGGCATGGCGGTTGAACGCCGCATCCTGATGGAAAAGGGCATTCCGGTTGAAGTCATTCCAACGCTGATAAAAGCTAGGAAGAATGTGACAGCAAAACATTATCACCGCATATGGCGAAAATATGTTGCTTGGTGTGAGGCTATGAAGGCCCCAACAGAGGAATTTCAGCTGGGTCGATTTCTGCACTTCCTACAGTCAGGAGTGACTATGGGCCTAAAATTGGGATCCATAAAAGTCCAGATTTCGGCCCTGTCTCTTTTCTTTCAAAAAGAACTGGCTTCACTGGCTGAAGTTCAGACGTTTGTTAAGGGAGTGCTGCATATTCAGCCTTCTTTTGTGCCTCCAGTGGCACCTTGGGATCTCAACGTTGTGTTGGATTTCCTAAAATCACATTGGTTTGAGCCACTTCAGACCGTGGAGTTGAAATATCTCACGTGGAAAGTGGTCATGCTTTTGGCCTTGGCTTCGGCTAGGCGTGTGTCAGAATTGGCGGCTTTGTCATGTAAAAGCCCCTATCTGATCTTCCATATGGACAGGGCAGAATTGAGGACTCGTCCCCAATTTCTCCCTAAGGTGGTATCAGCATTTCATTTGAACCAACCTATTGTGGTGCCTGCGGCTACTCGGGACTTGGAGGCTTCCAAGTTGCTGGACGTAGTCCGGGCCCTGAAAATCTATGTTTCCAGGACGGCTAGAGTCAGAAAAACTGACTCGCTGTTTATCCTGCATGCACCCAACAAGCTGGGTGCTCCTGCTTCTAAGCAGACTATTGCTCGCTGGATCTGTAGCACGATTCAACTAGCACATTCTGTGGCTGGACTGCCGCATCCTAAATCAGTAAAAGCCCATTCCACGAGGAAGGTGGGCTCTTCTTGGGCGGCTGCCCGAGGGGTCTCGGCTTTACAACTTTGCCGAGCTGCTACCTGGTCGGGATCAAACACGTTTGCAAAATTCTACAAGTTTGATACCCTGGCTGAGGAGGACCTTGAGTTTGCTCATTCGGTGTTGCAGAGTCATCCGCACTCTCCCGTCCGTTTGGGAGCTTTGGTATAATCCCCATGGTCCTTACGGAGTACCAAGCATCCACTAGGACGTCAGAGAAAATAAGAATTTACTCACCGGTAATTCTATTTCTCGTAGTCCGTAGTGGATGCTGGGAGCCCGTCCCAAGTCCGGACTTCTGCAATACTTGTATATAGTTATTGCTTAACTATAGGGTTATTGTTCTGAGCCATCTGTTTAATGGGGCTCAGCTGTTGTTCATACTGTTAACTGGGTATAGTTATCACAAGTTGTACGGTGTGATTGGTGTGGCTGGTATGAGTCTTACCCTGGATTCCAAATCCTTTCCTAGTAATGTCAGCTCTTCCGGGCACAGTTTCCCTAACTGAGGTCTGGAGGAGGGGCATAGAGGGAGGAGCCAGTGCACACCAGATGTAGCACCTAATCTATCTTTAAAAGAGTGCCCAGTCTCCTGCGGAGCCCGTCTATTCCCATGGTCCTTACGGAGTACCCAGCATCCACTATGGACTACGAGAAATAGAATTACCGGTGAGTAAATTCTTATTTTTAAACCTACCGGTAAATCTATTTCTCCCAGTCCGTAGAGGATGCTGGGGACTCCGTAAGGACCATGGGGGTATAGACGGGCTCCACAGGAGATAGGGCACCTAAAAAGAACTTTGACTATGGGTGTGCACTGGCTCCTCCCTCTATGCCCCTCCTCCATACCTCAGTTAGAGAACTGTGCCCAGAGGAGATGGACAATACAAGGCAGGATTTAGCAATCCAAGGGCAAGATTCATACCAGCCCACACCAATCATACCATGTAACCTGGAACATACATAACCAGTTAACAGTATGAACAAACTACAGTAACGGTCCAAGATCGATGTCAACTGTAACATAACCCTTATGTAAGCAACAACTATATACAAGTCTTGCAGAGTTTCCGCACTGGGACGGGCGCCCAGCATCCTCTACGGACTAGGAGAAATAGATTTACCGGTAGGTTTAAAATCTTATTTTCTCTTACGTCCTACAGGATGCTGGGGACTCCGTAAGGACCATGGGGTCTATACCAAAGCATCCATTCGGGCGGGAGAGTGCATATGACTCTGCAGCACCGACTGAGCAAACGCTAGGTCCTCATCAGCCAGGGTATCAAACTTGTAGAATTTAGCAAAAGTGTTTGACCCCGACCAAGTCGCCGCTCGGCAAAGTTGTAAAGCAAGGACTCCTCGGCAGCCGCCCAAGAAGAGCCCACCTTCCTAGTGAAATGGGCCTTAACCGAATTTGGCACCGGCAATCCAGCCGTAGAGTGAGCCTGCTGAATCGTATTACAGATCCAGCGAGCAATAGTCTGCTTCGAAGCAGGAGCGCCAATCTTATTGGCCGCATACAGGATAAACAGAGCCTCTGTTTTCCTAATTCTAGCCGTCCTGGCTACATAAATTTTTAAGGCCCTGACTACGTCCAGGGATCTGGAATCCTCCAGGTCACTTGTAGCCACAGGCACCACAATAGGTTGATTCATATGGAACGAAGAAACCACTTTAGGCAAAAATTGCGGACGTGTCCTCAATTCAGCTCGATCCACATGAAAAATCAAGTAGGGGCTCTTGTGTGACAAAGCCGCCAATTCTGACACTCGCCTTGCTGATGCTAAGGCCAACAACATGACCACCGCCCAGGTAAGAAATTTCAACTCAACCTTGTTAAGCGGTTCAAACCAGTGTGATTTTAGGAACTGCAACATCACGTTCAGGTCCCATGGTGCCACTGGAGGCACAAAAGGGGGCTGGATGTGCAGCACTCCCTTTACAACGTCTGGACTTCTGGAAGAGAAGCCAATTCCTTCTGAAAGAAAATCGAGAGGGCCGAAATCTGTACCTTAACAGAGCCTAATTTCAGGCCCATATCCACTCGTGTCTGTAGGAAGTGGAGAAGACGACCCAGATGAAAATCTTCCGTAGGTGCATTCTTGGTTTCACACCAAGACACATACTTTCGCCAGATACGGTGATAATGTTTTATCGTCACCTCCTTTCTAGCCTTTATTAACGTAGGGATGACCTCTTCTGTAATCCCCTTTTTCGCTAGGATTCGGCGTTCAACCGCCATGCCGTCAAACGTAACCGCGGTAAGTCTTGAAATACACAGGGCCCCTGCTGCAACAGGTCTTCCCTCAGAGGAAGAGGCCAGGGATCTCCTGTGAGCATCTCTTGTAGATCCGAGTACCAGGCCCTTCGAGGCCAGTCTGGGACAACGAGTATCGTTCGTACCCTTCTTCGTCTTATGATCCTCAACACTTTTGTGATGAGAGGAAGAGGAGGAAACACGTAGACCGATTTGAACACCCACGGTGTTACCAGAGCGTCCACTGCTATAGCCTGAGGGTCCCGAGACCTGGCGCAGTACCTCTGAAGTTTTTTGTTGAGGCGTGACGCCATCATGTCTATTTGAGGAGTTCCCCAAAGACGTGTTAAGTCTGCAAAGACTTCTTGATGAAGTCCCCACTCTCCTGGATGGAGATCGTGTCTGCTGAGGAAGTCTGCTTCCCAGTTGTCCACTCCCGGAATGAAGACAGCTGACAGAGCGCTTACATGATTTTCCGCCCAGCGAAGGATCCTTGTGGCTTCCGCCATTGCGACTCTGCTTTTTGTCCCGCCTTGGCGGTTCACATGAGCCACTGCTGTGACATTGTCTGATTGAATCAGAACCGGTAGGTTTCGAAGAAAACTCTCCGCTTGTCGAAGGCCGTTGTAAATGGCCCTGAGTTCCAGCACATTGATGTGTAGACAGGACTCCTGGTCTGACCAAAGACCCTGAAAATGTTTTCCCTGTGTGACCGCTCCCCATCCTCGGAGGCTCGCGTCCGTGGTAACCAGGATCCAATCCTGAATTCCGAACCTGCGACCCTCCAGGAGGTGAGCACTTTGCAACCACCACAGGAGGGACACTCTGGTCCCTGGGGACATAGTTATTTTCCGATGTAAGTGCAGATGGGACCCGGACCACTTGTCCAGAAGGTCCCATTGAAAAGTCCTTGCATGGAACCTGCCGAAGGGAATGGCCTCGTAGGCCGCCACCATGTTCCCCAGAACTCGAGTGCATTGGTGAACTGACTCCCTTTTCGGTTTTAGCAGGTCTCTGACCATGTTCTGTATGTCTTGGGCTGTCTCTATTGGGAGGAAGACCTTCATTTGTTCCGTATCCAGTATCATACCTAGGAACGGTAGTCGAGTTGTCGGAATCAACTGTGACTTCGGTAGATTTAGAATCCAACCGTGTTGCTGGAGCACTCTCAACGAGAGCGCCACACTGTTCAGCAATTTCTCCCTTGATCTCGCTTTTATCAGGAGATCGTCCAAATATGGGATAATTGTGACTCCATGCTTGCGCAGGACCACCATCATTTCCGCCATTATCTTGGTGAAAATCCTCGGGGCCGTGGAGAGTCCAAACGGCAACGTCTGAAATTGGTAATGACAATCCTGTACAGTGAATCTCAGGTATTCCTGATGGGGGGCATATATGGGGACATGAAGGTACGCATCCTTTATGTCCAGAGACACCATAAACTCCCCCTCCTCCATGTTGGCTATTATCGCTCTGAGAGATTCCATTTTGAATTTGAATCTTCTTATGTACAGGTTTAGGGATTTCAGATTCAAAATAGGTCTGACCGAACCGCCCGGTTTCGGGACCACAAATAGGGTTGAATAGTAACCTCTTCCCTGCTGGCGCAGGGGAACCTTGATTATCACTTGCTGTATACACAGCGTTTGAATTGCAGCTAACACTACATCCCTTTCCGATGTGGAAGCTGGTAGGGCCGATTTGAAAAATCGGCGCGGGGGCACCTCCTCGAATTCCAATTTGTAACCCTGGGAAACTATTTCCAACACCCAGGGATTCAGGTCCGAACTGACCCAGGCCTGACTGAAGAGTCGAAGACGTGCCCCCACCGGTGCGGACTCCCTCAGGGGAGCCCCAGTGTCATGCTGTGGGTTTTGGAGCAGCCGGAGAGGACTTTGGTTCCTGGGCACCTGCCGAAGCAGGTGCTCTCTTGCCTCTGCCCTTACCTCTGGTGAGGAAAGAGGATCCCCGACCTCTTTTGGACTTGTGCGACCGAAAGGACTGCATCTGATAGGGTGTTACTTTCTTTTGCTGTTGGGGAATATATGGTAAAAAATTTGATTTACCTGCTGTGGCTGTGGAAACCAGGTCCGTCAGCCCATTCCCAAACAATACATCACCCTTGTAGGGTAGTACTTCCATATGTTTCTTGGAATCCGCATCACCCATCCATTGGCGAGTCCATAAGGATCTTCTCGCTGAGACAGACATGGCATTGGCCCTAGAAGCTAGCAATCCAATGTCCCTTTGAGCATCCCTCATAAATAAGACTGCGTCTTTAATATGGGCTAGAGTTAGGAATATAGTATCCTTATCCATATTATCAAATTGATCTGTCAGCTCATCTGTCCAAGCTGCAATTGCGCTACACACCCATGCCGACGCAATTGTCGGTCTTAGCACAGCACCCGTATGAGAATAAATACACTTTAAGGTAGTTTCTTGCCTGCGATCTGCAAGGTCCTTAAGGGCTGCTGTGTCATGAGACGGTAGCGCCACCTTCTTGGACAAGCGCGTCAGGGCTTTGTCCACAGTGCGGGGTGATTCCCAAATCTCCATGTCCTGCTTAGGGAAAGGGTATGCCATATAAATTCTTTTGGGGATCTGCGGTCTCTTATCCGGAGTCTCCCAAGCTTTTCCAAAGAATTCATTTAATTCATGAGATGTGGGAAAGTTAATAATCTGTTTCTTTTCCTTAGACATGTGTACCCTTGTGTCGGGGACAGAGGGTTCATCCACAATATGCAACACATCCCTTATTGCCACAATCATACACTGAATGGTTTTAGTCACCCTAGGGTGCAATTTTATTTCGTCATAGTCGACACTGGAATCAGAATCCGTGTCGGTAGTAGTGTCTTGTGTTAAGGGACGCTTTTGAGACCCCGACGGGCCCTGTGAGTCGGTCCAATCTGAGGATTGACCCCCTGATGTCCCCCCTAAATCAGCCTTATCAAGCTTTTTATGTAAAGATGCCACACTTGCATTCAACATATGCCACATGTCCATCCAATCTGGAGTCGGCACAACCGACGGGGACACACCACTCATTTGCTCCACCTCCTCCTTGGAAAAGCCTTCCGCTTCAGACATGTCGACACCACGTACCAACACCCCACACAAAGAGGGATTAACCTATAAGGGGACAAAACCCCAACCAGGCCCTTAGGAGAGACAGAGAGAGAGTATGCCAGCACACACCCAGCGCTTAATAACACTGGAAAAATATGACCAGATAGCGCTTTTATATATATATATAAAATGACCAGATTCCCACTCACTGCGCTCAAAATGCCCCCCTCCTCTTTTTTCCAGCCTGAATGTTCAGCAGGGGAGAGACAAGGGAGCCAGCGTTTTCCTCATGCAGCTTCTGTGGAGAAAATGTCGCTGGTTAGTGCTGGGGATCAAGCTCCGCCCACCCGACGGCGGGCTTCGGTCCCGGTGATTTTTTTATAGAAAATGGCGGGGAATCGTAGAATTACTGCCCAGCAGCCTAATCTACCTTGTCAGTGCCCAAATGTGAGGTTTATTGCTGCCCAGGGCGCCCCCCCCCCCCCCTGCACCCTTCAGTGCTGCTCTGTGTGTGTGAATGGGAGCAATGGCGCGCAGCGGTACCTCATGAAGATCTGATGTCTTCTGCCGCCTATGATGTCTTCTGCCTTCTCATACTCACCCGGCTTCTATCTTCGGCATCTGTGAGGAGGACGGCGGCGCGGCTCCGGGACGAACCCCAGGTGAGACCTGTGTTCCGACTCCCTCTGGAGCTAATGGTGTCCAGTAGCCTTAGAAACAGAGCCCAACTTGACAAGCCAGCTCTGCTTCTCTCTCCTCGGTCCCACGATGCAGGGAGCCTGTTGCCAACAGGACTCCCTGAAAATAAAAAACCTAACAAAATTCTGCTTCCACAGAAAACTCTGGAGAGCTCCCCTGCAGTGCACCCATTCTCCTCTGGGCACAAGATCTAACTGAGGTCTGGAGGAGGGGCATAGAGGGAGGAGCCAGTGCACACCCATAGTCAAAGTTCTTTTTAGGTGCCCTATCTCCTGCGGAGCCCGTCTATACCCCATGGTCCTTACGGAGTCCCCAGCATCCTCTAAGACGTAAGAGAAAATAAGAATTTACTTACCGATAATTCTATTTCTCGTAGTCCGTAGTGGATGCTGGGGACTCCGTAAGGACCATGGGGAATAGCGGCTCCGCAGGAGACTGGGCACATCTAAAGAAAGCTTTAGGATCACCTGGTGTGCACTGGCTCCTCCCCCTATGACCCTCCTCCAAGCCTCAGTTAGGATACTGTGCCCGGACGAGCGTACACAATAAGGAAGGATTTTGAATCCCGGGTAAGACTCATACCAGCCACACCAATCACACTGTACAACTTGAGATCTGAACCCAGTTAACAGCATGATAATAGAGGAGCCTCTAGAAAAGATGGCTCACTACAACAATAACCCGAATTTTTTGGTAACAATAATTATGTACCAGTATTGCAGACAATCCGCACTTGGGATGGGCGCCCAGCATCCACTACGGACTACGAGAAATAGAATTATCGGTAAGTAAATTCTTATTTTCTCTGACGTCCTAGTGGATGCTGGGGACTCTGTAAGGACCATGGGGATTATACCAAAGCTCCCAAACGGGCGGGAGAGTGCGGATGACTCTGCAGCACCGAATGAGAGAACTCCAGGTCCTCTTTAGCCAGGGTATCAAATTTGTAGAATTTTACAAACGTATTTGCTCCTGACCAAGTAACTGCTCGGCAAAGTTGTAAAGCCGAGACCCCTCGGGCAGCTGCCCAAGATGAGCCCACCTTCCTTGTGGAGTGGGCATTTTAAGATTTTTGGCTGTGGCAGGCCTGCCACAGAATGTGCAAGCTGAATTGTACTACAAATCCAACGAGCAATCGTCTGCTTAGAAGCAGGAGCACCCAGTTTGTTGGGTGCATACAGGATAAACAGCGAGTCAGATTTTCTGACTCCAGCCGTCCTGGAAACATGTATTTTCAGGGTCCTGACCACGTCAAGCAACTTGGAATCCTCCAAGTCCTTAGTAGCCGCAGGCACCACAATAGGTTGGTTCATGTGAAATGCAGAAACCACCTTAGGTAGAAAATTTGAGGACGAGTCCTCAATTCTGCCCTTTCAGAATGAAATATTAAGTAAGGGCTTTTATATGATAAAGCCGCCAATTCTGACACACGCCTGGCTGAAACCAGGGCTAACTCGTCACTTCCATGTGAGATATTTTAAGTATACAGTGGTGAGTGGTTCAAACCAATGTGACTTTAGGAAACTCAACACAACATTGAGATCCCCAAGGTGCCACTGGAGGCACAAAAGGAGACTGTATAGGCAGCACCCCTTTTACAAATGTCTGAGCTTCAGGCACTGAAGCCAGTTCTTTTTGGAAGAAAATCGACAGGGCCGAAATTTGAACCTTAATGGACCCTAATTTTAGGCCCATAGACAGTCCTGTTTGCAGGAAATGGAGGAAACGACCCAGTTGAAATTCCTCTGTAGGGGCCTTCTTGGCCTCACCCCACGCAACATATTTTTGCCAAATGCGGTGATAATGTTTTGCGGTTACGTCTTTCCTGGCCTTGACCAGGGTAGGGATCTTCAGGATCCGGCATTCAACCGCCATGCCGTCAAACGCAGCCGCGGTAAGTCTTGGAACAGACAAGGCCCTTGCTGGAGCAGGTCCTTTCTTAGAGGTAGAGGCCACGGTTCGTCCGTGAGCATCTCTTGAAGTTCCGGATACCAAGTCCTTCTTGGCCAGTCCGGAACCACGAGTATAGTTCTCACTCCTCTCCTTCTTATGATTCTCAGTACTTTTGGTATGAGGGGCAGAGGAGGGAACACATACACTGACTGGTACACCCACGGTGTTACCAGAGCGTCCACCGTTATTGCCTGAGGGTCCCTTGACCTGGCGCAATATCTGTCTAGTTTTTTGTTTAGACGGGACGCCATTATGTCCACCTTTTGTTTTTCCCAACGGTTTACAATCAGGTGGAAGACTTCTGGGTGAAGTCCCCACTCTCCCGGGTGAAGGTCGTGTCTGCTGAGGAAGTCTGCTTCCCAGTTGTCCACTCCCGGAATGAACACTGCTGACAGTGCTATCACATGATTTTCCGCCCAGCTAAAATCCTTGCAGCTTCTGCCATTGCCCTCCTGCTTCTCGTGCCGCCCTGTCTGTTTACGTGGGCGACTGACGTGATGTTGTCCGATTGGATCAATACCGCCTGACCCTGAAGCAGGGGTTTCGCTTGACTTAGGGCATTGTAAATGGCCCTTAGTTCCAGAATGTTTATATGAAGAGATGTCTCCAGGCTTGACCATAAGCCCTGGAAATTCCTTCCCTGTGTGACTGCTCCCCAGCCTCGCAGGCTGGCATCCGTGGCCACCAGGACCCAGTCCCGAATGCCGAATCTGCGGCCCTCTAGAAGATGAGCACTCTGCAACCACCACAGGAGGGATACCCTTGTCCCTGGTGACAGGGTTATCCGCTGAAGCATCTGAAGATGCGACCCGGACCATTTGTCCAGAAGGTTCCACTGTGCGTGGAATCTGCCGAATGGGATTGCTTCGTAGGAAGCCACCATTTTTACCCAGAACCCTTGTGCATTGATGCACTGAGACTTGGTTCGGTTTTAGGAGGTTCCTGACTAGCTCGGATAACTCCCTGGCTTTCTCCTCCGGGAGAAGCACCTTCTTTCTGGACTATGTCCAAAATCATCCCTAGGAACAGAAGACAAGTCGTCGGAATCAGCTGCGATTTCGGAATATTGAAAATCCAATCGTGCTGCCGCAACACTACCTGATATAGTGCTACACCGATCTCCAACTGTTCCCTGGATCTTACCCTTATCAGGGAATCGTCCAAGTAAAGGATAACTAAAATTCCCTTCCTTCGAAGGAATATCATCATTTCGGTCATTACTTCAGTAAAGACCCGGGGTGCCGTGGACCATCCCTACGGCAGCGTCCGAACTGATACAGTTCTGTACCATAACCTGAAATACCCTTGGTGAGAAGGGTAAATTTTGACATGAAGGTAAGCATCCTTGATGTCCCGAGACATCATGTAGTCCCCTTCTTCCAGGTTTGCAATCACTGCTCTGAGTGACTCAATTTTGAATTTGAACCTCTGTATGCAAGTGTTCAAAGATTTTAGATTTTAGATTTTAAAATCGGTCTCACCGAGCCGTCTGGCTTCGGTACCACAATAGTGTGGAATAATACCCCGTTCCCTGTTGCAGGAGGGGTACCTTGATTATCACCTGCTGGGAATACAGCTTGTGAATGGCTTCCAAAACTGCCTCCCTGTCAGCGGGAGACGTCGGTAAAACAGACTTTTGGAAACGGCGAGGGGAATACGTCTCGAATTCCAATTTGTACCCCTGAAATATTATCTGAAGGATCCAGGGGTCTACTTGCGAGTGAGCCCACTGCGCACTGAAATTCATTGAGAACGGGACCCCACCGTGCCTGAACTTGTAAAGCCCTAGCGTCATACTGAGGGCTTGGCAGAGGCGGAAAAGGGTTTCTGTTCCTTGGAACTGGCTGATCTCTGCAGCCATTTTCCTCTCCCTCTGTCACGAGCAGAAAAGAGGAACCCTTTTGTCCGCTTGCCAACCAGGACTGCGCCTGATAATACGGCGTCTTATTTTGAGAGGCGACCTGGGGTACATCCCCTCTTTTAAGGCAATACTTCCAAATGCCGTTTGGAATCCGCATCACCTGACCACTTTACTGGAATAATTGGACAACGCACTTATACTTGATGCCAGTCGGCAAATATTCCGCTGTGCATCATGCATATATAGAAATGCATCTTTTAATTGCTCTATAGGCAATAATATACTGTCCTTATCTAGGATATCATATTTCCAGTCAGGGAATCCGACCACGCCAACCCAGCACTGCACATCCAGGCTGAGGCGATTGCTGGTCGCTGTATAACACCAGTATGTGTGTAAATACATTTTAGGATACGCTCCTGCTTTCTATCAGCAGGATCCTTAAGGGCAGCCATCTCAGGAGAGGGTAGAGCCCTTGTTTTTACAAGCGTGTGAGCGCTTTATCCACCCTAGGGGGTGTTTTCCAACGCACCCTAACCTCTGGCGGGAAAAGGTATACTGCCAATAACTTTTTAGAAATTATCAATTGTTATCGGGGGGAAACCCACGCATCATCACACACCTCATTTTATTTCTCAGATTCAGGAAAACTACAGGAAGTTTTTCCTCACCAAACATAATACCCCTTTTTTTGGTGGTATTCATATTATCAGAAAAGTGTAAACTTTTTCCATTGCCTCAATCATGCAATGTGTGGCCCTATTGGAAATCACGGTTGTCTCTTCACCGTCGACACAGGAGTCAGTACCCTTGTCGGCGTCTGTATCTGAGGTAACGGGCGCTTTAGGGCCCCTGTATGAGACGTCTGGACATGCACAAGCTGAGTAGCCGGCTGTCTCATGTCAACCACTGTCTTTTATACAAAGCTGACACTGTCACGCAATTTCAACAGTACATCCACTCAGGTGTCGACCCCCTAGGGGGTGACAACACTATTTCAGACACTCTACTCCGTCTCCTCATCATTTTTCTCCTCATACATGTCGACACCAACGTACCGACACACAGCACACACACAGGGAATGCTCTGATAGAGGACAGGACCCCACTAGCCCTTTGGGGAGACAGAGGGAGAGTTTGCCAGCACACACCAGAGCGCTATATATATATACAGGGATAACCTTATATAAGTGTTTTTCCCTTTATAGCTGCTGTATTGTTATATACTGCGCCTAATTTGTGCCCCCCTCTCTTTTTTAACCCCTTTCTGTAGTGTAGTGACTGCAGGGGAGAGCCAGGGAGCTTCCCTTCAACTGAGCTGTGAGGGAAAATGGCGCCAGTGTGCTGAGGAGATAGGCTCCGCCCCTTTCTCGGCGTCCTTATCATCCTTTTTCTGTATGTTTTGGCAGGGGTTAAATGCATCCATATAGCCCAGGAGTTATATGTGATGCATTTATTTTAGCCATATAAGGTTTTTTATCGATTTATTGCGTCTCAGGGCGCTGCCCCCCCCAGCGCCCTGCACCCTCAGTGACCGGAGTGTGAAGTGTGCTGAGAGCAATGGCGCACAGCTGCGGTGCTGTGCGCTACCTTATCTGAAGACAGGATCGTCTTCTGCCGCCGATTTTTCCGGACCTCTTCGCTCTTCTGGCTCTGTAAGGGGGACGGCGGCGCGGCTCCGGTGACCCATCCAGGCTGAACCTGTGATCGTCCCTCTGGAGCTAATGTCCAGTAGCCTAAGAAGCCCAATCCACTCTGCACGCAGGTGAGTTCGCTTCTTCTCCCCTTAGTCCCTCGATGCAGTGAGCCTGTTGCCAGCAGGTCTCACTGAAAATATAAACCTAAACTAAAACTTTCACAAAGAGCTCAGGAGAGCCCCTAGTGTGCACCCTTCTCGTCGGGCACAGAAATCTAACTGAGGCTTGGAGGAGGGTCATAGGGGGAGGAGCCAGTGCACACCAGGTGATCCTAAAGCTTTCTTTAGATGTGCCCAGTCTCCTGCGGAGCCGCTATTCCCCATGGTCCTTACGGAGTCCCCAGCATCCACTAGGACGTCAGAGAAAGGTCCTTTATTAAAGGAGGGTCTACAGCAGCCGTGGCCAACCTGTGGCTCTTGAGCCGCATGCGGCTCTTTCTTTATTCAAATGTGGCTCCTGACATGACCACAACAGATCCGGAAACTGCAGCACTCCAGCCAGACAGGCAGCAGCACTACGGGGGCTGAGAACTGAGGGAGCCAGATACAAGAGGTGAGACACCCACTGGCAAACAGAGGACACATAAGGGGCTGCTGCAATGACACATGGTGTGTGGGGGGGAACTGTAGTGACACATGAGGGTCCTAACAGGAATGACACAGGAGAGTGCTGGCAGGAATGACTCATGGGGGAGCTGGATGGAGTGACATGGGAGTGTGGTAGCAGGAGTGACACTTGAGGGAACTGGCTGGAGTGACATACGGGGGAATTGAAGTGTATTATGTGAATCTGGCTTTTTCAATATACTTTATGTGGATCTTTCTTCCTCAATTATTTTATGTGGAAGTGGTTTTTTAAAATGTATTTTATGTTGGATCAGGCTTTTTAAATGTGTTTTATACCAGGGGAGTGGCCTAGCAGACACAAGGAAACACCCCATTTCTTTATGCATGCCTTCGGCTCGATGCCGGCTCTTTGACGTACCTAATAAGATTTTTTGCTCTTTGCCTCTGACTGGTTGTCCAACCCTGGTCTACAGGCTCCCCTTCGCTGCAAAGCTTTGGGTTCTCTTTTTCCTGGGACTTGCCGAGGATTCACCCAGTGACCTGAATCTTATACCCTCCCCCTGGAGGGAGGATGTCACAGATTCAGGGGGTGGGAACTTCATGACTATGCCACTCTCCTTGGATCTTGGGGATAGGAACCCATAAGGACACACGAACCAATGGCGGATCTAGACTTTACTTTTAGGGGGGGAGGTTTAAGAATCATGACCCCTCCCCTCTAATCATAGCCCCTCCCACTTAGTTATGCCCCTCCCATTTTCAACGAATATTGAAGAAAAAACTCCCAGAATATTCATAAACAAGAAATAGATATTATAAAAAATAAATAAAAGATTTGATTGCACAGTAAGGACTTTTTAGTCAACTGCATTGGTTCACCATTGTACTACATGTTGCCCCATTATAAAAAAAAATCCAGCCATGAGAGACAGCTTTTTAAAATTTTGGGGGGTACACTACATACATGTGCATCAGAGCACATCTATTGTGATTGGGTATTGTTACATATACCACAGGCAGTAGCAAAATAACACTTTATCATACTGTATAGTGGGGTCTCAACCACCAACATATTTTAAGTAGCCAAACTCATAAATATCTGAAGATCTGGCCTTGCCTATCTGGCTTAAGGTGGGTACACACTAATAGATATATCTGCAGATCAATTGATCTGCAGATATATCTATGGACGGATCGGGCAGTGTGCTGTGCATACACACTGCCCGATCCGTCGGGGGACTGACGTCATGAACTGGGCGGGCGTGTACACACGCCCGCCCAGTTCAGCTGTCAATCACCGCCGGCCGCCGCAGCATGTGTACGGGCGGTCGCCGACCGCCCCGTACACACACAGCGACGCGCCAATATATCGGTAGATATATTGGCCGTCAACTGTGCTGCGCAGCCGACGCGATACGTCTGTGAACGACGGAGTTCACAGACGTATCGGCCGTACACACTGGCCAACGGTCACGCGATATATCGTCCGTTCAAGAGAACGGCCGATATATCGACCAGTGTGTACGGGCCTTTAGAAGAGGTAGTGCAAGATAATCATAGCAGCAGCATCCCAGCTCAAGGACCCAGCACCACTTCCCCACTAACAATAGTACACAGACAGTATAGCATCTTCACCTCTGGAAGTGCCACAGGGTGGCCATAGCCACTGTGCAAGGCACATTCATGATATTTATAGCAATAATGTACATTACAAGAGCAATGAGGATAACCAAGCAGCAATAATTACAGACAGCCCAGTAAGAGGAACCATGTGCAGGGACCAGGTCCAGCCAAGCAATCACTGGGTTATATAGGGCTGCCCCCTCATTGTAGCTCCCAGCCGCAGGGAGACCCTGGAATACCCTGTACCCATGCAGGTTAGCATACAGGGGGTGAGATCGCATTGCACAGACTGCAGTGCTACATATATATACACACACAGGTGTATTATACAGCTCCATACTAATAAATGCATGAACCAGATGCTGGCTTTCCTGCACATACAGCATTAAATAATGCTAATAATTATAGGGAATACTGTAGTTTTTTTTAAATGGAAGAATGTATTAAAACAAAAGAGTGAGCAATGATTGTAAAGCAATGCCACATGACAAAGAGACTGGCGCCACAGTTCAGGTTCTGTGAGAATCACTCATTATTATAGGTGGAGAAGCCTTTTTGTGTCTGTCTCTCTGATAATGTATAGAAAAAGCTTAATTGCAACAAGTTTTGAATCAATAAATCTATCCCATGATACATAGTGTAACAGACACCAAACATTTCTTGTTTCAAATGTTTTTGGTATCTACACTGTTCTAGGGGGCTAATTCAGACCTGATCGCGAAAACGCACAGCACCGATCAGGTCTGAATCAGCCCCTTTATACGTTGCATCATCAATAAATAACCATTTCTCATACGTCCTAGAGGATGCTGGGGACTCCAAAAGGACCATGGGGTATAGACGGGATCCGCAGGAGACATGGGCACTTTAAGACTTTAAATGGGTGTGAACTGGCTCCTCCCTCTATGCCCCTCCTCCAGACCTCAGTTAGATTCTGTGCCCAGAGAGACTGTACACACACAGGGGAGCTCTCCTGAGTTTCTCTGTAAAAAAGACTTATGTTAGGTTTTTTACATTCAGGGAGCACTGCTGGCAACAGGCTCCCTGCATCGTGGGACTGAGGGGAGAGAAGCAGACCTATTTCTGTGAGTTCAAAGGCTCTGCTTCTTAGGCTACTGGACACCATTTGCTCCAAAGGGTCCGATCACTTGGTGCGCTTAGCTGCTTGTTCCCGGAGCCGCGCCGTCACCCCCCTCGCAGAGCCAGAAAAAAGAAGCCGGGTGAGTATTACGAAGAAAAGAAGACTTCAGTGACGGCAGAAGACTACAGTAGTGAGGTACCGCGCAGCGGTCGCGCTGCGCGCCATGCTCCCACACACACATACGGCGGCACTAGCAGGGCGCAGGGGGGGCGCCCTGGGCAGCATGAATACTGAAGTTAAACACTGGCAAAAATATATATTAGAAGTGCCTAGGCACTAAATATAGCCCCCGCCAGTATAAAAATTTTGAATCTGAGCAGGACTGAAGCGCGCCGGTTAAGGGGCGTGGCTTAGCCCTCACAGCTAACCAGCGCCATTTTCTCTTCACAGGAGCTGCAGAGACGCCTCCACACTTCTGCACAAGTAACAGGGTGCAAAAAAAGGGGGTGGGGGGGCACAGTATTTTGGTGCTATTATCATTTGATAGAAAAGCGCTAACAGGTCTGAGGCAATGTGTATAAAGTCTCAGTACCGGGATAGGCGCTGGGTTGTGAGCTGGTAAACTCCCTCTGTGTTTCTCTAACAGGCTTTCCTGTGGGTCTGTCCCCTATAGCCCAGTGTGATTGTGTGTGTCGGTACGTGTGTGTCGACATGTCTAAGGCTGAGTGCTCCTCCCCGCAGGAAGTTGCAGTGGGGGCAGATAAGGCGCTGGGAGTGACCCTGTCGGCACCGCCGACAGCTGATTGGGTAGATATGTTGAGTACGTTGAATGCAAATGTGGCGTTATTGACTAAAAGGCTGGATAAAACTGATTCTCGTGCCCAAACATGGAGAAAATCCATGAAGGACGCCTTGTCTCAGGTCCAGACCCCCTCGGGGTCACAAAAGCGTTCATTTACCCAGATAATAGATACAGATACCGACACGGACTCTGACTCCAGTGTCGACCATAGTGATGCCAGTTTGAATCCTAAACTGGTTAAGAGTATTCAGTACATGATTTTGGCAATTAAAGACGTATTGCATATCACAGTAGTCCCTACTATTCCTGATACACGGTCTGTTTATATAAGGGAAAAAAACCTGAGTTAACGTTTCCCCCCTCTCATGAGCTGAACACTCTTTTTGAAAAATCTTGGGAATCTCCTGACAAAAGGTTACAGATTCCCAAAAGAATTCTGATGGCATATCCATTCCCCTCTGAGGACAGGGAAAAGTGGGAGTCAACCTCCAATGTGGACAAAGCTCTGTCATAGCTGTCCAAAAAGGTGGCGCTTCCGTCTCCTGACACGGCTGCCCTAAAGGACCCTGCGGATCGTAAGCAGGATACTACCTTAAAATCCATTTATGTCACTACGGGTACGCTGCTCAGACCTGCCGTTGCGTCGGCGTGGGTGAGTAGCGCTATTGGAAAGTGGGCAGATAACTTGGAATCTGACATAGACAATAGCATTCTTTTGACTCTCGGTTATATCAGGGATGCTGCAGCCTACCTAAAGGATGCGGCGAGGGATATTGGCCTGTTGGGATCAAGGGCCAATGCCATGGCAGTCTCGGCCAGGAGAGCACTGTGGATTCATCAATGGAAGGCTGATGCCGACTCTAAGAAAGCTATGGAGGCTCTCCCGTATAAAGGTGGTGTCTTATTTGGTGACGGCCTCGCTGATCTGGTATCTACGGCTACCGCGGGTAAGTCATCATTTCTACCTTATGTCCCTGCACAACAGAAAAAGACGCCTCACTATCAGATGCAGTCCTTTCGGCCCAATAAATACAAAAAAGGAAGAGGGACGTCCTTCCTTGCCTCTAAAGGTAGAGGAAGGGGAAAAAGGTCACCTGCTGTGTCAGGTTCCCAAGAGCAGAAGTCCTCCCCGGCTTCTGCCATGTCCACCGCATGACGCTGGAGCTCCTCTACACCGGTGGGGGCATGTCTCCGACTCTTCAGTCAGGTCTGGTTTCACTCGGGCTTGAATCCTTGGGTGTTAGAAATAGTGTCCCAAGGATACAAACTGGAGTTTCAAGACGTGCCCCCCCACCGATTTTTCAAATCAGCCTTGCCAGTTTCTCTTCCAGAAAGGGAAGTAGTGTGCGGGAAGTAGTGTGCGCTGCGATACAAAAGCTGTGTCAACAGCGAGTCATTGTCACGGTACCCCCGTCACAACTGGGAGAAGGGTTTTATTCGAGCCTGTTCGTCGTCCCAAAGCCGGATGGCGCGGTCAGACCGATCCTGAACTTAAAATCCCTCAATTTATATCTGAAAAGTTTCAAATTCAAGATGGAATCTCTTCGAGCAGTGATCTCCAGTCTGGAAGGGGGGGATTTTATGGCGTCAGTCGACATCAAGGATGCCTACTTACATGTCCCAATATATCCTCCACATCAAGCTTACCTGAGGTTTGCTGTTCAGGATTGTCATTACCAGTTTCAGACGTTGCCGTTTGGTCTTTCCACGGCTCTGAGGATTTTCACCAAAGTAATGGCGGAAATGATGGTGCTCCTGCGCAAGCAGGGTGTCACAATTATCCCGTACTTGGACGATTTCCTGATAAAGGCGAGATCAAAGGAGCAGTTCTAAGAAACGTTGCGCTCTCCCTGACAGTCCTGCAACAACATGGTTGGCTCCTAGATTTGCCAAAGTCACAGTTGGTTCCGACAACACGGCTGTCATTCTTGGGCATGATCCTGGACACGGAACTGCAGAGAGTGTTTCTCCCAGGGGAAAAAGCTCTGGAAATCCAGAACATGGTCAAGGAGATTCTGAAACCGGCAAGAGTGTCGATTCATCAATGCACTCGGGTACTGGGGAAGATGGTGGCTGCCTACGAAGCCATTCTGTTTGACAGGTTCCATGCCAGGGTGTTTCAGTGGGTCCTGTTGGACAAGTGGTCCGGGTCTCACCTGCACATGCACCGGAAAATAAGCCTATCTACCAGGACCAGAATATCTCTCCTGTGGTGGCTCCAAAGTTCTCACCTCCTAGAGGGACGCAGGTTCGGGGTCCAGGATTGGGTCCTGGTGACCACGGATGCAAGTCTCCGAGGCTGAGGGGCAGTCACACAGGGGGGAAAATTTCCAGGTAAAATGGTCAAGCCAGGAAGCTTGTCTGCACATAAACATTCTGGAATTAAGAGCCATCGACAACAGCCTTCTACAAGCGGAACATCTTCTTCGCGGTCTGCCCGTCCTGATTCAGTCAGACAACATAACAGCAGTGGCGTACATAAACCGCCAGGGTGGAACAAAGAGCAGAGCGGCGATGGCGGAGGCCATAAAAGTTCTCCGCTGGGCGGAAAAACATGCAAGCGCTCTGTCAGCGGTCTTTATTCCGGGCGTGGACAACTGGGAAGCAGACTTCCTCAGCAGACACGATCTCCATCCAGGAGAGTGGGGTCTTCATCAAGAGGTCTTTGCAGAAGTGACAAGTCATTGGGGAATCCCTCAAATAGACATGATGGCGTCTCACCTCAACAAGAAGCTTCAGAGATATTGTTCCAGGTCGAGGGACCCTCAAGCCAGTGCAGTGGACGCCCTGGTGACACTGTGGGTGTTTCAGTCGGTATATGTGTTCCCTCCACTTCCACTCATTCCAAAGGTGATAAGGATCATAAGAAGAACAAGGGTTCAGGCGATACTCATTGTTCCAGATTGGCCACGGAGGACCTGGTATCCGGATCTTCAGGAATTACTCATAGGAGATCCCTGGCCTCTTCCTCTAAGAGAGGACCTGTTACAGCAAGGGCCGTGCATGTTCCAGGACTTACCGTGGTTGCGTTTGACGGCGTGGCGGTTGAACGCCAAATCCTAGCTCGAGAGGGTATTCAAGGTGAAGTCATCCCCACTTTGCTTAAAGCTAGAAAGGAGGTTACGGCGAAGCATTATCACCAGATTTGGAGAAAATATGTGTCTTGGTGTGAATCCAAGAAGGCTCCTACGGAAGAATTTCAGCTGGGTCGTTTTCTCCATTTTTTGCAAGCAGGTGTGGATGCGGGCCTAAAGCTAGGCTCCATTAAAGTGCAGATTTCGGCCTTATCAATTTTCTTTCAAAAAGAATTGGCCGCCCTTCCAGAGGTTCAGACTTTTGTGAAAGGAGTGCTGCACATCCAACCTCCATTTGTGCCCCCAGTGGTTTGAACCTTTACGAAAGGTTGAGTTAAAATTTCTCACTTGGAAAGTGGTCATGCTTTTGGCCTTGGCGTCCGCAAGGCGGGTATCGGAATTAGCGGCTTTGTCTCACAAGAGCCCCTATTTGATCTTCCATGTGGATAGAGCGGAATTGAGAACTCGTCAACAATTTCTGCCAAAGGTGGTTTCTTCGTTTCACATGAACCAACCTATTGTGGTGCCTGTGGCCACTGAAGCCTTGTCTAATTCAAAGTCTCTCGATGTAGTCAGAGCTTTGAAAATTTATGTCGCCAGAATGCCTCAGATTAGGAAAACAGAGGCTCTGTTTATCCTGTATGCTCCCAACAAAATTGGGGCTCCTGCTTCTAAGCAGACTATTGCACGCTGGATCTGTAATACGATTCGTCATGCTCATTCTACGGCTGGATTGCCATTACCGAAGTCGGTGAAGGCCCATTCTACCAGGAAGGTGGGCTCATCTTGGGCGGCTGCCCGAGGAGTCTCGGCGGTTCAACTTTGCCGAGCAGCTACTTGGTCGGGTTCAAACACTTTTGCTAAGTTCTACAAGTTTGATACCCTGGCTGATGAGGACCTCATGTTTGCTCAATCGGTGCTGCAGAGTCGTCCGCACTCTCCCGCCCGGTATAGAGCTTTGGTATAAACCCCATGGTCCTTTTGGAGTCCCCAGCATCCTCTAGGACGTATGAGAAAATAGGATTTTAATACCTACAGGTAAATCCTTTTCTCTTAGTCCGTAGAGGATGCTGGGCGCCCGTCCCTGTGCGGACTCTATCTGCAGAACTTGTTGATAGTTATTGCTTTTGTTACATAGAGGTTGTGTTTCGGTTATGTTCAGCCTGTTGCTGTTTTTGGTTCATGCTGTTAACTGGTATTTTCTTAAAAGCCATGTTGTACGGTGTGTTGTGGTGTGAGCTGGTATGTATCTCACCCTTAGTTTAACAAAAATCATTTTCCTCGAAATGTCCGTCTCCCTGGGCACAGTTCCTAT
Organism: Pseudophryne corroboree; assembly: GCF_028390025.1. NCBI lineage: Eukaryota > Metazoa > Chordata > Amphibia > Anura > Myobatrachidae > Pseudophryne > Pseudophryne corroboree. The sequence goes on from NC_086447.1 coordinate 255,277,351, forward strand.
AACTGAGGTCTGGAGGAGGGGCATAGAGGGAGGAGCCAGTTCACACCCATTTAAAGTCTTAAAGTGCCCATGTCTCCTGCGGATCCCGTCTATACCCCATGGTCCTTTTGGAGTCCCCAGCATCCTCTACGGACTAAGAGAAAATAAGATTTTACTTACCGATAAATCTATTTCTCGTAGTCCGTAGTGGATGCTGGGGACTCCGTCAGGACCATGCTGGGGACTCCGTCAGGACCATGGGGAATAGCGGCTCCGCAGGAGACAGGGCACAAAAGTAAAAGCTTTAGGATCAGGTGGTGTGCACTGGCTCCTCCCCCCATGACCCTCCTCCAAGCCTCAGTTAGGATACTGTGCCCGGACGAGCGTACACAATAAGGAAGGATTTTGAATCCCGGGTAAGACTCATACCAGCCACACCAATCACACTGTACAACCTGTGATCTGAACCCAGTTAACAGCATGATAACAGCGGAGCCTCTGAAAAGATGGCTCACAACAATAATAACCCGATTTTTGTACCAATAACTATGTACAAGTATTGCAGACAATCCGCACTTGTTGTAGGAGGGGTACTTTGATTATCACCTGCTGGGAATACAGCTTGTGAATTGTTTCCAATACTGCCTCCCTGTCGGAGGGAGACGTTGGTAAAGCAGACTTCAGGAACCTGCGAGGGGAAACGTCTCGACTTTCCAATCTGTACCCCTGGGATACTACTTGTAGGATCCAGGGGTCCTGTACGGCTCCAGCGTCATGCTGAGAACTTGGCAGAAGCGGTGGAAGGCTTCTGTTCCTGGGAATGGGCTGCCTGCTGCAGTCTTCTTCCCTTTCCTCTATCCCTGGGCAGATATGCTTATGGGGACGAAAGGACTGAGGCTGAAAAGACGGTGTCTTTTTCTGCATAGATGTGACTTAGGGTAAAAACGGTGGATTTCCCAGCAGTTGCCGTGGCCACCAGGTCCGATGGACCGACCCCAAATAACTCCTCCCCTTTATACGGCAATACATCTTTGTGCCGTTTGGAATCTGCATCACCTGACCACTGTCGTGTCCATAAACATCTTTTGGCAGATATGGACATCGCACTTACTCTTGATGCCAGAGTGCAAATATCCCTCTGTGCATCTCGCATATATAGAAATGCATTCTTTAAATGCTCTATAGTAAATAAAATACTGTCCCTGTCAAGGGTATCAATATTTTCAGTCAGGGAATCCGACCAAGCCACCCCCGCGCTGCACATCCAGGCTGAGGCGATCGCTGGTCGCAGTATAACACCAGTATGTGTGTATATACTTTTTAGGATATTTTCCAGCCTCCTATCAGCTGGCTCCTTGAGGGCGGCCGTATCTGGAGACGGTACCGCCACTTGTTTTGATAAGCGTGTGAGCGCCTTATCCACCCTAAGGGGTGTTTCCCAACGCGCCCTAACTTCTGGCGGGAAAGGGTATACCGCCAATAATTTTCTATCAAGGGAACCCCGCGCCTCATCACACACTTCATTTAATTTATCCGATTCAGGAAAAACTATAGGTAGTTTTTCCACACCCCACATAATACCCTTTTTTGTGGTACTTGTAGTATCAGAAATATGTAACACCTCCTTCATTGCCCTTAACAAGTAACGTGTGGCCCTAAAGGAAAATACGTTTGTTTCTTCACCGTCGACACTGGAGTCAGTGTCCGTGTCTGTGTCTGTGTCGACAGACTGAGGTAAAATGGGCATTATAACGTCCCTGACGGTGTTTTAGACGCCTGGACAGATACTAATATGTTTGCCGGCCGTCTCATGTCGTCAACCGACTTGCAGCGTGTTGACATTATCACGTAATTCCTTAAATAAGCCATCTATTCCGGTGTCGACTCCCTAGAGAGTGACATCACCATTACAGGCAATTTGCTCCGCCTCCCAACATCGTCCTCATACATGTCGACACACACGTACCGTCACACAGCACACACACAGGGAATGCTCTGATAGAGGACAGGACCTACTAGCCCTTTGGGGGGACAGAGGGAGAGTTTGCCAGCACACACCAAAAACGCTATAATTATACAGGGACAACCTTTATATAAGTGTTTTTCCCTTATAGCATTTTAATATATATGTAGTCATATCGCCAAATCAGTGCCCCCCCTCTCTGTTTTAACCCTGTTTCTGTAGTGCAGTGCAGGGGAGAGCCTGGGAGCCTTCCCACCAGCATTTCTGTGAGGGAAAATGGCGCTGTGTGCTGAGGAGAATAGGCCCCACCCCCTTTTCGGCGGGCTTCTTCTCCCGTTTTTCTGAGACCTGGCAGGGGTTAAATACATCCATATAGCCCCCAGGGGCTATATGTGATGTATTTTTAGCCAGAATAAGGTACTATCATTGCTGCCCAGGGCGCCCCCCCCCAGCACCCTGCACCCTCAGTGACCGCTGTTATGAAGTGTGCTGACAACAATGGCGCACAGCTGCAGTGCTGTGCGCTACCTTATGAAGACTGAAAAGTCTTCTGCCGCCGGTTTCTGGACCTCTTCACTTTTCGGCATCTGCAAGGGGGTCGGCGGCGCGGCTCCGGGACGAACCCCAGGGTGAGACCTGTGTTCCGACTCCCTCTGGAGCTAATGGTGTCCAGGTTACGGCGAAGCATTATCACCAGATTTGGAGAAAATATGTGTCTTGGTGTGAATCCAAGAAGGCTCCTACGGAAGAATTTCAGCTGGGTCGTTTTCTCCATTTTTTGCAAGCAGGTGTGGATGCGGGCCTAAAGCTAGGCTCCATTAAAGTGCAGATTTCGGCCTTATCAATTTTCTTTCAAAAAGAATTGGCCGCCCTTCCAGAGGTTCAGACTTTTGTGAAAGGAGTGCTGCACATCCAACCTCCATTTGTGCCCCCAGTGGTTTGAACCTTTACGAAAGGTTGAGTTAAAATTTCTCACTTGGAAAGTGGTCATGCTTTTGGCCTTGGCGTCCGCAAGGCGGGTATCGGAATTAGCGGCTTTGTCTCACAAGAGCCCCTATTTGATCTTCCATGTGGATAGAGCGGAATTGAGAACTCGTCAACAATTTCTGCCAAAGGTGGTTTCTTCGTTTCACATGAACCAACCTATTGTGGTGCCTGTGGCCACTGAAGCCTTGTCTAATTCAAAGTCTCTCGATGTAGTCAGAGCTTTGAAAATTTATGTCGCCAGAATGCCTCAGATTAGGAAAACAGAGGCTCTGTTTATCCTGTATGCTCCCAACAAAATTGGGGCTCCTGCTTCTAAGCAGACTATTGCACGCTGGATCTGTAATACGATTCGTCATGCTCATTCTACGGCTGGATTGCCATTACCGAAGTCGGTGAAGGCCCATTCTACCAGGAAGGTGGGCTCATCTTGGGCGGCTGCCCGAGGAGTCTCGGCGGTTCAACTTTGCCGAGCAGCTACTTGGTCGGGTTCAAACACTTTTGCTAAGTTCTACAAGTTTGATACCCTGGCTGATGAGGACCTCATGTTTGCTCAATCGGTGCTGCAGAGTCGTCCGCACTCTCCCGCCCGGTATAGAGCTTTGGTATAAACCCCATGGTCCTTTTGGAGTCCCCAGCATCCTCTAGGACGTATGAGAAAATAGGATTTTAATACCTACAGGTAAATCCTTTTCTCTTAGTCCGTAGAGGATGCTGGGCGCCCGTCCCTGTGCGGACTCTATCTGCAGAACTTGTTGATAGTTATTGCTTTTGTTACATAGAGGTTGTGTTTCGGTTATGTTCAGCCTGTTGCTGTTTTTGGTTCATGCTGTTAACTGGTATTTTCTTAAAAGCCATGTTGTACGGTGTGTTGTGGTGTGAGCTGGTATGTATCTCACCCTTAGTTTAACAAAAATCATTTTCCTCGAAATGTCCGTCTCCCTGGGCACAGTTCCTATAACTGAGGTCTGGAGGAGGGGCATAGAGGGAGGAGCCAGTTCACACCCATTTAAAGTCTTAAAGTGCCCATGTCTCCTGCGGATCCCGTCTATACCCCATGGTCCTTTTGGAGTCCCCAGCATCCTCTACGGACTAAGAGAAAATAAGATTTTACTTACCGATAAATCTATTTCTCGTAGTCCGTAGTGGATGCTGGGGACTCCGTCAGGACCATGCTGGGGACTCCGTCAGGACCATGGGGAATAGCGGCTCCGCAGGAGACAGGGCACAAAAGTAAAAGCTTTAGGATCAGGTGGAGTGCACTGGCTCCTCCCCCCATGACCCTCCTCCAAGCCTCAGTTAGGATACTGTGCCCGGACGAGCGTACACAATAAGGAAGGATTTTGAATCCCGGGTAAGACTCATACCAGCCACACCAATCACACTGTACAACCTGTGATCTGAACCCAGTTAACAGCATGATAACAGCGGAGCCTCTGAAAAGATGGCTCACAACAATAATAACCCGATTTTTGTACCAATAACTATGTACAAGTATTGCAGACAATCCGCACTTGTTGTAGGAGGGGTACTTTGATTATCACCTGCTGGGAATACAGCTTGTGAATTGTTTCCAATACTGCCTCCCTGTCGGAGGGAGACGTTGGTAAAGCAGACTTCAGGAACCTGCGAGGGGAAACGTCTCGACTTTCCAATCTGTACCCCTGGGATACTACTTGTAGGATCCAGGGGTCCTGTACGGCTCCAGCGTCATGCTGAGAACTTGGCAGAAGCGGTGGAAGGCTTCTGTTCCTGGGAATGGGCTGCCTGCTGCAGTCTTCTTCCCTTTCCTCTATCCCTGGGCAGATATGCTTATGGGGACGAAAGGACTGAGGCTGAAAAGACGGTGTCTTTTTCTGCATAGATGTGACTTAGGGTAAAAACGGTGGATTTCCCAGCAGTTGCCGTGGCCACCAGGTCCGATGGACCGACCCCAAATAACTCCTCCCCTTTATACGGCAATACATCTTTGTGCCGTTTGGAATCTGCATCACCTGACCACTGTCGTGTCCATAAACATCTTTTGGCAGATATGGACATCGCACTTACTCTTGATGCCAGAGTGCAAATATCCCTCTGTGCATCTCGCATATATAGAAATGCATTCTTTAAATGCTCTATAGTAAATAAAATACTGTCCCTGTCAAGGGTATCAATATTTTCAGTCAGGGAATCCGACCAAGCCACCCCCGCGCTGCACATCCAGGCTGAGGCGATCGCTGGTCGCAGTATAACACCAGTATGTGTGTATATACTTTTTAGGATATTTTCCAGCCTCCTATCAGCTGGCTCCTTGAGGGCGGCCGTATCTGGAGACCAGGGCCGGCTCCAGGCATGTTCGACTAGAGCGGCCGCGCGGGGCGCCACTCTTACAGGGCGCCGCACGCTGCGGCCGCCATTTTCCTGCCTGGAGCCAGCCTCTGTGTGTCCGACTCCCGGCCGCTTGTGTGCGCGCTATGCAGCGCGCTGTGCGGCGCCGGCGTCTGACGTTGGACGCCGGCGCCGCGCAGCGTGCATAGCGCGCACACAGTTTTGTTCCTCCGTCCGCGGCCCGCCCACAGCAGTATTCCCGGCTCCCAGCAGCACCGCAGTGTCAGTGACAGACAGGTAAGTTAAAATCTGTCTGGCACTGTGTGGGGCCGTTTATTTTTCTGGCACTGTGGAGGCATTATTTTTCTGGCACTGTGGGGGCATATCTGCACTGTGGGGGCATTATTTTTCTGGCACTGTGGGGGCATTGTTTTTCTGGCACTGTGGGGGCATATCTGCACTGTGGGGGCATTATTTTTCTGCCACTGTGGGGGCATATCTGCACTGTGGGGGCATTATGTTTCTGGCACTG